>NC_091821.1:11747200-11907200 GCF_038994185.2 Dermacentor albipictus
CAATACTTTACACTGCAATTAGAGAGCACAGAATGCAGTCTAGGCAACAGAACGCAGCATATGCTGCGTTCAAGTGGACAGCTAAGGAGGATGAGTAGATTTTAATGAAAAGAAAGGGGGAGAGGTTGGCCTGGAAAGCGTGTCTCTAGCCTGCTACTCCTCACTGGGTTAAGGGGAAGTGGGAGATGCAGGGAAAGGTAGGTGGTAAGTGATTGTGTTATGGTACGATGAGCTACTACATACACATTGTCCAATACGCGGATGCGCGCTGTAGACACAATACACGCAGGAGTAATCTTGTCCACACAAAAAGTGATTGCGCTAACACACCTCGCACTGCGTGCACGTCTCACAATTTTCTAGAGGCGATCTTCAAACCAGTCTCACAAGAAAGTTCAAAAGTGACTTTATGGCAAGTTGGGCATGCTCAACTCTTCTCCAGGCACCTAAAATCTTTTCTTCTGAAAAGGGGCGGTAGTCCAAGCAGTGAACAATAGATTTAAGTGTTCTTCGCTCGGTCGCATATTGAGAGCACAAGCAAATACGTGAGCTATTGGCTCGGGAGTGTGACAGACGCTGCAGTCAGGGTCCCATTCTTGTCCAATATTGGGAAGGTATCGGTGAGTGTACGCCACACCCAGCCGTAATCGATGGATGAGTGTTTCCTGGCTTCTCCGCAAGCGAAATGGAAGCCGGAATCGCAAACTAGCGTCAAGTCTATGGAGACGCTCTTTCTGACATTCGGGGTTGTCCTATTGTCGTGCCATAGAGGTTTTGATGGAGGTATGAAGCAAGGCGTTGACGTCATACCAGGAAAAATTAAGTTTTACAATCTTCCTGTCAGTGTACGCCCTTTTTGCTTCTGCGTCATCCTGGCTAGGAATTCATTGCGGCACGATGGTATGCCCGGATTGAGACTCCTCAGCAAGCAGAGACATGATATCATAAACCAGAGGACTATATGCGGTTCTGTGATTCATATAATTGCTGATGAGTTGCAGTTTAGAGTCACAGAATACTGTGCATTTCTCGGGGCTTTGTTGCAGACTGCCTCTCGAACTCCGGTCAACTCAGTTGCTGTAGACGAGGTTCTGTGTCCTATCTTGAACCGTTGCGTGATCCCCATTCCAGGTTTCGTGTAAGATGCCGCGTAAGAGGTCTGTGTCACAGAACCATCTGCAACCATCTGCAAAAACATGTTTGGTATATCCAGACATGTAAGCAATGTAGGATAACGCGAAATGTTTGAGCCCAGCAAGCGGCATTTTCGACTTCTTCGTTATTCCGGGGATTGAGAGCCTCACCGTTGGCTTTACCATCGTCCAGAGTGGAACTTCTGGTATGTCATTCGGTTCGAAGTCCGACGGCAATAAGTCTTGCTGCGACAACACGGTTTCTGAGTAGGCGGCGACATAGGCCGTATGCTTGTGACGTTCGTCAGTGGATGATTCCTGTGTCTAGTCAGTAACCTCAGATGCGCTCGGAATGGCGCACGTTGCAGATAAAATCGAGCTGGGCATAATGCCCCAAGTAGACACGCATCGCGGTTGTCCTAGGCAAATTCTCAGTACGCGAGCCTGCTCGCTTTCAAGCGCGCGAAGTGGAAAGCTACAGTATACATTGGAGAGGCACTGTGCACCATCGTTTAAGTATAGAAACAGCTGGCCAGGATAACGAAGGGATTCCTATCGGTCGATTATTTTCCTTTCTTATCGTTCACCACTCAAAGCTTGTCGATCCTGGTGATATTCTAACGGGACAGTCAGTCAGCGTTACCCACAAGGACCAGAAAAAGTGAAGACGACAAAGGCGCGCCTAGACTCCGTGCGCGATTTCGCGATATTGCTTGTGGCTGTAAATAATACTCGTAAATATATTCCGTCTCTCTCCTTCTTATTACAATATCGTAGGCGACCTGTTGCTTGTACCGCAGCGCATTAAGGGGAGAAAAAATGAAATATAGAACAGTCGTTATTTCATCCAAGAACTATTCACCTCCTTAATGCACAAAGCGCAGTCACGTATGTCTGCCGAATAATGGATAAACCATATATGCCTTCATTTCATATACTTTATCTTCCATTTTTTTCTCCTTTCTGAAGAGTGGGCAGGCATGGTGCATTTTTCGGAGGCAGTTACCAGCCTGCTCCTCGCTGTCTCTTTACTGTCAAGTGTCGGCGTGTTTTCAAATCAAATAATAATAATAATAATAATAATAATAATAATAATAATAATAATAATAATAATAATAATAATAATAATAATAATAATAATAATAACCATAATAATAATAATAATAATAATAATAATAATAATAATAATAATAATAATAATAATAATAATAATAATAATAATAATAATAATAATAATAATAATAATAATAATAACGTGTAGGTTTCCTTGCAAGCCTCTCCATGGTTTGGTGTGGGACTTCGGTTTCTTTAGAAAATGTGCATGCGTGCGTGCGTGCGTGCGCGCGCGTTTTGGCGCGTATGTCAGCCGTGCTACCGCACTTTCACCTACATCTTGCATTGTGCGCTTCGGCCATGCGCAGCACGCACTTAGCTATGTATCAGCTAGCTCAGGACTAACGCCTATTTCTTGTTAAGCTTAGCTCTCTAAACGACCCTCTAAACGCCCAACCAATGAGTCACACTAGTAAATATAGCGCAATCTTCCCACGAGTAGTTGTGGTGCTGTTCTGTATTCCATTGGCCCTGTGACTTCAGAGACGTGTTTGTGAGTCGCAAACGGCGGGGCGTTCGATATTTTGACACTGTAGACAGCTCTGTAGCAGTTCGCCGCGCGAGAAGTGATCGGGAAGATGCAGTGGTATGCCTAATATATACCGTTGCTGTGCTGCAATAATATTACTGTGAATCCAATATACACGCGGTTTCTCACTGTCGCGTTCTCTCTCTCTCTCTCTCTCTCTCTCTCACACACACACACACACACGCACACACACGCACACACACGCACACACACGCACACACACGCACACACACACACACACACATACACACATATTCAAAGAAAAATTAAAGGTGTAGTTATTGACACCGACAGATGGAGTTCCATGACACCCGTACCGTTGGCCGTCGTTCATTCGTACCGTTTCCATAGACGCCAATCGAATAGAATCCGTGCCGGGGAATAACGGCATATCACACCCTTTTCTTGTCCAATATGAAAAGTTAATAAGATGGGAACCGTGGTCATGTGCGTTTCTTCGGTACATGCCGTGTGAGACGAGTTCTGGCTCGTGGCCCGCCGCCTCGCTTTCCTTTTCAGAATGGCCACAGCTTGGGACGATTGACAAAGAAACGACCGGAACAGAAAATAACCGTCCCATTATCTCAGTGCCATGGGTCATGAAATCGAAACCTGCCACTTTAAAAATGGATAACGCGGATGCTCTTTGCGTCTCTTGGACGTGCATAGGTGCCGTCTGGGTTCGACCGCGCCATGCCCAAGAAGCAGCACAGGCCAACGTGGCCACGACGAGACAGCGTTAGGCACTTCTCCGTTTCGGAGAAGTGCTCCGCCCGCTTTTCTTCGAAGGAGGACGATACAGCCAACCGACGAGAACAGACGCAAATTCGCGTCTCCTCAAAGTGAGCGCACGGGGAGCCCCAGCGACGCGCTTCCCTAATGTTTTCCCTTCAGCCACGACGCGACGCCTGCGAAGCGAAACGAAAATGGGCCGCGCCGCTGCGTGCAGGAACGAAGCATCGCGCCGCAAGGAGCGCCGCGTCGTAAGGAAAGCAATGAGAAAACGAAGAGAAGAAAAGAAGAAAAGAAGAGAAGCACAAATGAGGGACCGAAACGGTGTAGCAATTGAAAAGCGTAAGCGTAAGTTTCGTTTCCAATACAGTACCGTAATGCGAACGTACGGGTCCAGATCCCGCTCGCATAAGAGAAGCGCCTCGCGTACATAAGGCTACGTTCCGCCTCAGTACACGTCGAACCGCGTAAATTCGGTGCAGCGTAGCGAAAAATGGCAGCGCGGAAAGTATAAACCTTTCACTGGTAACGCGAGATCTGGCGCTGCTCCGCCAGAGCTTGCGGGTAAGATGCGCTGCCCGACCATAAGGCGAGCAGAACGGTTCTTTCTCTTTTTTCTTTCTTTTCCTGGGGGGGGGGGGGGAGGGCAGCCTTTCTGGAAGCCTTTCTGGAACCGCTGCTTTGAGTTATGCATGCAGCAGGATCATACAAGCGTAATGCGCGGCGATGTTCTGACGCCACCCAGAAGCTTTCCGCGCTAGCTTGAGTGGAACGACCCGCGCGTATTTTCGCACGCGCGAAATGGGAACAGTAGCATGACTTATGAAAAGGTTCGTTTCGCTAAACTTCGAGGAATGTATACGGTGGAAGCAATTCAAGCAGAGGGTGGAACGCGCTGCGAGGCGTCTGCCAGTATTCATGCGTTCTTCTTTAAGTGACCATTACATTTCTGTCGATGGTAGCCATATTTTATTCTCCAGGGAAACGAAAGAATTTAACTGTGTACTTCACGAAAGCATCGTCCATAAAGCCTTCATACTTGTCGAATAGGAGATAGCTCCCCAAAGTTCAAGGGAAGGCCAGCTTAAAACTTGTGCACGACGGATCGTGTCGCATGAACCCTGTTGGAATTGCCGGTCGCAAACACGAACTGCGCCGTCCGTATAGTATCATAACCATCATCGTCATTATTATTATAATCATCAGCCTATCCTACGTCCACTGCAGAACAAAGGTTTTGCGCTAGCTGATTCTAACTTGCACCCTGCAAATTTCCTAATTTCATCGTCCCACCTTGTTTTCTGCTGTCCTCGACTGCACTTCCGTTCCCTTGACATCCATTCTATAACTCTAATTGCCCACCGATTATCTACCCTACGCATTACATAGTCCGCCCAGCTCCATTCTTTTTCTGTTAATGTCAATTAGAATACCGGCCATCCCCATTTGCTCTCTTATCCACAGCGCTCTCTTCCTGTGTCCTGTCTCTTCCGTATAAAATGTCGTAATAGTAAACGGTACGTCCCCAACAACCCACCCCTCCCCTACACGTCCAGTGCTACAACTCACACCGACTATTGGCACTCGTTTGCAATGGCAGCATCAGTTTGGCGGCCACGAGATTCCCACACCTCTACTTTCGAAAAGCGGGGCGCTAAGCCCATAACCGGGACAGAAGTACACGTCTTCGATATCTGCGAGGCGACCCCGTGCCATCTCCTCGCGTTTACAAGCGGGACCATGCTGCATGAAACTGCTGTAGGCACGCTGCGACTGCGCCCGGTGTGACCAGGCGCGCAGCGAGCGACGCCTGCGCCGTTGTCTTTGTTTCGGCCCGTGCGTCACGGGTGGCTCCGAAGGAACGGAAGCAAACTGCCTCATTCCCATGGCTCGTGGAAGAAGGGGGAAAGGCGGGCTGCGAAAGAGTCTCAAAGCGACGACGACGATTGTTTTTCGGCAGCCGCGCCGCCTCTTATTTCCTCGCCAGTTTCCGTTCGGCGCCGGCGCTGCTCGGTTGCGAGGAACAAAGGGACGCCGAGGGGCGAGAAAGCGATAGACAAGGCGGGCATCGCGAGCGAACGCTTACTTTTTGGCCCATACTAAAAACGGCACACCCATCCCGTCGAGCACACCGCTTATGGCACTTGTCCTTTTTCCTTGTTCGTTCGAAACTCCAACGTACACACGCACGCACGCATACGCGCACACACGCACACCACACGCACAGCTTTTAAAGCATACATACTGCGCGCCTCAAGCAGCTCTGAGCGGTGCTCTTCCTCAGGAAAACAGTTATCAATCCTGAAGGAGAGCGCGACGAGCTTGTTTTCTTGTTTGTTGCGCTGTTCGGAAGTTATTGCTCCACAGCGCTGCAGCTTACACGAGCTTCGAGAAGCAGCAGTGAAGAGCAGAGGACGCAGCGGAAAGAAGGAAAGACGGGGGTAATGCTGAAAAGGCGCTTACCAAATGCCATTGCCTGAATGCGTAACAGTCTGGTTCCCAGTGTTGTCGCAGCTCCCGCTGCCAATGGCGCTCCCAGGCACCTTTCAAATATTCCACTATCGCAGTTTCTTTGGAACGGCTGTCGCAAGCAATTCGGCTGCCGCGCGGCCGCAATGTTGGAGGCGCGTTAGCAGGCGCGTTTCACGCAGTTTCGAAACTGATTTTCTTTTTTGTTTCTGCTATTGCCCAACTTGCGCAACACACTCCGTTCGTGCTGATTTCTCAACTGTCCCTAAACACCTGATAAAAAGGCACAAGCGTACAAAAAAAAAAGAAAGAACGGTAGAGTCTAACAGGGCAAGGTGAACAAATATACTCACGAAGAAACATTCGAGACACTCAATATTGCAGTGGAGAAACGGGTGTGTTGCCCATTGTCGAAAACGGGCCATCGATACGTTCCACTTCAGCGCGTGCCAATACCTAGATGACATACGGTTTAGTCGGCAAAAACACATAAACCAATCAGAAATACGGGCAACCTGTGCATCCATATAAAGGGTGTCCCAACTATCACGCAACATTAAAAAATGAGCAAATGCCACGTAGCTGGACAGAACGAAGGTAACGCTGTTTATTGTCGCTTGGAGATACTCAGATTATTTGTGCATGCCGCCTAATTACATGTATAGTGCTAAGTAAGTAATTTATTATAATTAATTAATTAATTAATTAATTAATTATTGTATTCGTTCGCAAATATATAACTAAATGAGAAGTGTCAATGAAAAAATTGTAGAGCAACATCAAAAACACCCGATGCAGATTTCTCTTGCTCAATACGCGCTACATAAAACTGTTTTCGCAAGCATGAAAGACGCCCGCGAATGCACGCAAAGTGCCTCGAGTGGCCAGTCGTGCGGCAACAGTGCATGCATTTTCGGGCTTCTTTCACGCTCAGAAAAGCACTTTTATGTAGCACGTATTGAGCAACAGGAAGCTGTACCAGGAGTTTATTATATTGCTCTAGAATTTTCCCATTGACACTTTCCTCTAACTATAATATTTGAGAAGTTGATTAATTAATTAAGACTAATTCTGTTATTTGGCGGAATGCAAGAAATAATCAGAGTATCTCCAAGCGACGGCAAACAGCAGTGCCTTGCTTCTGTCCAGCTACGTGGCATTTGCATATTTTTAAATCTTGGTGCATGATAGTTGGGACAGCCAGTATAGTCAATGGATCGTCGAATCAGCGACTGCTATCGCTTAGATCCTGTAAGTACCAGCCACGCGCGCGGATTGAGGCTCGATTCACAATGTGCTGGTGTATAATCGCAAGGACATTTACTGACCACACTGTATACTTGTTAACTTCTGTTACGATTGACGTGAAACACCCAGTGCAAGTAGACAGACCAGGGGAGAGAGAAACCGTGCGAGTTAAGGGGAGGCCCTGCTTCCTCGAACCAAACGGGACCCACGGGTTACCGCCAGCGGAGGCAGTCACGTGCAACATCGCCTAGTAGAGAGGGGACAGCCGCCAATCACCGACCGAACTCAGTACACACCATGTGACGTTGGCGTGTGCGAAATCCCGCCTACGATTTTAGCGGCTCTATTTAGGCGGTCCCGCAATGTATATCTTTCCATTCTCTTCTTTCGTACTTTGTTACCATAGAATAAACAGTGCAAGTTTCGCACTAGAAATCCTCTCGCCCCTGCTTGGTCGCGATGGTCGCCTGGACGCCTGCGGCCTGCCGACAACGCCACGCCACCAGTAACGCCGGCCGAGGTTGAAGCAACCGGCGTCGCAACATTTCTGTAAAGGTGGACACATTTTGTCATTTTCATAGGCTACTGCAGATAATTTAGAGAGCCGCGTGGGGCTTCGATAAGGTTACTATAATTTTCAGAAGCAATAGCATGACCACCAGGCATCCTGTTATGCCACACAAGCTCTAACATGACACCTTACTCTGCAGTTATATATTCTTGGCTTGTGTGTATTTTACTCCGATCGGTATAAACTTTAGGCCTTATATTAGTGTTACCTAGAGCAAATTACCATTATTTCGGGCATATATGGCCTATACATAAATGGGCGCTGAATCACTTTTCGTCAAAGTCGAGAAATGCATTTGAAGTTTCCTAGATACTGTGCCGCATAAACATACTTCAATGCGTGCATCAGAAGCTGAGTTGCTGGCAACCAAACGTCCCTGCGCGGTGCCTCCACTCCTTCAATGAATTGCACTGTGAAGGTTACGGCGGAGCCGGGCGCGCCCACAGCGGTCCACCTACTGAACGTCTCCGTGGCGCGCAGTTCGAATTTCATTTTGGATGTTCAAGTAGACGGCAGGCACTAAACTTCCGATTTTGTCGCTTTCGGTGTTTTTCATCAGCGAGCCGCAGTGCCATTAGCGAGCAAAGCGAAGCTACGTGTAACTGTAGTGCATATGCGCAGCGTTTGCTTTGTGCACGACAGGGGTTCAGTGCGTGCTCGCGCGCATATGGCCCAGTCTGGCCGTGCTACGGAGTGCGGACCAGCACCGGCTTGACCGACGGGTAGTTGCCGAATCCAACTTGCGCATTTTCAAGCGCCATCAATAGCACAATATCAAGAGAAGTCTTCCAAGGCGTATAACCAGGAGCGGCCAGGAGTAAGCACGCGCTGGCAAGCGTGTCTGTGGTCTGACCTTAAGCTTCGTGTGGTTCGAGGATATAGTTGAGACAAGTCGAAATTAGCCAGGCTTGACGGCTACGGCACCGACAAGTAGGGTATGGTACGGTAAACCTTTATTGAGGTCCTGCAGGTCGTGAGTATTCACGAAGCGGGCCGCTCCCACGTGGGAACCGGAAGGCCGAGCCTCTTGGCCGTATCGTGGGCCTGCTGGACAGCCCAGAGTTGGTCAGCCAGAAGAGGGCTGCGGAGAACCGTGCACCTCCCATCTGGCCGAGGTGTTATCGATGATATACAGTGACCGGGCACACCGCCAGAGCATGTGTTCTAACGTGGTTATTTCTCCACAATCGCGGCAAGCACCATCGGTGTAAGTATCCGGATAGATTATATGTAAGAGCGACGGAAAGGGGGGGGAGGGATGATACGTATTCGTTTGTAGTAGACGAAGCATTAGTCATCATCAACCTGGTTACGCCCACTGCAGGGCAAAGGCCTCTCCCATACTTCTCCAACAACCCCGGTCATGTACTAATTGTGGCCATGCCGTCCCTGCAAACTTTTTAATCTCATCCGCCCACCTAACTTTCTGCCGCCCCCTGCTACGCTTCCCTTCCCTTGGGATCCAGTCCGTAACCCTTAATGACCATCGGTTATCTTCCCTCCTCATTACATGTCCTGCCCATGCCCATTTCTTTTTCTTGATTTCAACTAAGATGTCATTAACTCGCGTTTGTTCCCTCACCCAATCTGCTCTTTTCTTATCCCTTAACGTTACACCTATCATTCTTCTTTCCATAGCTCGTTGCGTCATCCTCAATTTGAGTAGAACCCTTTTTGTAAGCCTCCAGGTTTCTGCCCCGTGAGTACTGGTAACACGCAGCTATTATACCATTTTCTTTTGAGGGATAATGGCAGTCTGCTGTTCATGATCTGAGAATGCCTGCCAAACGCATCCCAGCCCATTCTTATTCTTCTGATTATTTGCGTTAGTGCTAGTTAGCGTTAGTGCTTGACCTCTATTGAGCCACGGATGAGGAACGAAGTAGGTTCCACGGCTTAGATAGTAGTCTTTAGTAATCTCGTTGTAGGTAGGTAAGTCGGTGGCCTTCGCTTATGAGGCGCGGTGACGCGCCTAGTCGTGACGGAGCAGTGCTTCCTGCGCGGCGAGAGCCGCGTCACACATTTGACGAACGTTGCCGTCGATGGCTGGGCACTGGACGAGCAGGGCCCACAGTGCAGCAGCGAGAGCGGCTATTAGCGCGTCTCTGGGGTCGCTGTTCGCAGCGGTTGGAGGGCCGCATGACGGCTCAGCTGCGGCTGTCTGGTTGTTGCGGCCGCGCAGGGCGTCACTGTAAGATCGGCCCTGCGGGGAGCTAGCAGACGTAGACGGAGCGGCCGTACGTGGCTCGGTCGGTGCGGCGCCGGCTAGTTCAAGCGCTTTTTTGCACGATAGGGGCCGCTGGGACGAAGACAGCAACACGGCCGCCCTTCTCTCGCGCTGCCACTCAGGACAGCTCGGTTCGGTTGAGGGGTGACGGCCAGCGCAATTTACGCAGCGTGGCTTTTCGGCGGGGCAGTCTCCTGTGGCGTGCGAGTCACCGCAGCGAAGGCAGCGGTCGTCGCGGAAGCAGGTGGCGCCGGCGTGGCCGAAAACGCCGCAGCGTTGACACTGTAGTGGTCGAGGCAGACGGGCACGAACCGCGCGGAGCTGCTTGAAGAGTCGCACGTTTGTGGGTACGACGCTCCCGGTGAAGGTAACAGTGACGCTAGCGCCACTCCGCGAACAAGACAGCACCGCGACGGGGGCTTCGATGTTTTCTTTCACAGTGCGGGCGTCGAAGGATGGGTCGACCCCATAAATGACACCCACACAGGAGTTGCTGTGCAGTGCCTTCGAGCGCACCGCCACGTCACAGATGTCGCACACTGCGAGGAGGGGCGCCAAGTCGGCACCGCGCGTCACATCCGCAGGCACCACATTGCGACGAAAGTTCACGCGGACGCATCTCACACCCGGAACACAGGAGAGTTGCGCTGCGATAGTATCCCGCGAGAGTGCCAGGAAGGTTGCTTTGCTCCCGGTGGGGCGGTATAGTACCGTGACTGAGGTATCGTGAGCGACACCGCCGTCAGTGGGTGGGAAATGCGGCTCGAAGTCGACGAACCGTCGAAAACGGCGTCTCCTTCTTGCGGGCTTCTCCGGCTGTAACGCTGCAGGCTGGCAGGGTTGGGCGTTTTTGGCTGCCTCGAGCAGCTGCGGGTTGAGCTCCCCTGTTCGCTCAGGTACTGGGGCAGGGGTAGGTGCTCTCGGCCGGCTCTTGTTGGACGAGAGGCCGTCAGCTGGGTCGTCATCGACAGGAGCGGCCGCCGCCGCGGGGAGCGATCCCTCGTCCGCCGCTGGTGCGGTGGGCTTGGTGTTGGTGAGCGGGGGCGACGAGCAGGCCGTCGGCGACGACAATGATGGAAAATCCGGCCGGACAGGACTTGCCTCGGGCGAGGTGGTCGCGTCCGTGCGGGAGGACGTAGTGTCGGCACCAATCATACTTGCGGTTGGCAAGAAGAAGGTGCCGGCACTCTCGTCGGTGTCGCCGGTCGACGGGCAGCTGGCATCGTCGTCGGTGGAGGCAGCCGAAGTGGGGGCCTCTGAGGTGGTGTCCTTTGAGGCGGACTGTGCGGCGTGGTGGCCGCTGGGAGCAGTCTCCGGCGCATCAAAAGGAAACGCGCGGAAGGAAGTATCCAGGGGTATTGGAGCTCGCGCGGATGGCGTCGCACTCCCCTGCGAAGGCGGGCATGACGGCGTGGAGCTCGCCGAGTCGGCCGACAGTGCACGCAGCGTACGTGCCTTCAGCCCGCGCTTCCATCGCAAGGCAGGAGGCGCGATCTCCCGGTGCGCGGCTGCCGTCCACGCGGGTGGTGCTGCAGGGCTCGTCGGGACCCCGAGTCGTCAAGGCCAGGAGATGGCTTCTTCGGCCTCTTCCTCTGCTGCTTCTTCGGAGGGTCACCCATAACAGGTGGGGCCTCCGAGCGGAAGCGTGGCTCAGTAGGTCGTGCCAGCTGCCGTGCGAGCCCTGAAAAGGGCTGTGCTCATGAGCGCGGTAGGAGGCGGAGACGTGCGCGCGCGAGAAGTGGCGGGCGAGCCGTAGTCGTCGGAGCGAGGGGCGATGCGACCGCTCGCTTCGAGGGTCCGGGAACGTCAAGCGGAGTGATGCAAACACCCTTCTTGATTGGTGTCAGCTATTAGCCAATAGTAGCATCGTATGGGAATCTGCTATATTGCGAAATAAAGCGCCCAGAAATGAATGAAGAGCAGGCTTAGGTTGAAAAGAGAGCTTTTGAGAAGAAATGTGACTTCGCACTCCGCTTGCGAGCTCCGCACACCACACATGACTGCAAAATTTGGCTGAGATATTCGCAGCAGCGTATGCTATCCGCGGGCTGTGTTTATTCAGCAACCCCGGGGGTTGGTTCCGGACCCCTTTAAGGTAAAGAGTGCCGACTGCCGATAAAAAAAATATGAATACGTGCACCTTTGTAAATCTTGTGGTGTTTGTAGTGTAAAGGTGTGCGTAAAACGATCTTTAAAAACTGATTCGGACTTGCATAGAATAACTGTGGTACAGTATCGAATATACGAATACAAATTGAGTGCTTTCAAATAGTTTTTCAACACCTACCGTTTTCGTGCTGAGCTTTCAATTAATATTACCGGCGGATTGCTTGTACTGTAATAGTCTTACCGCGGGTGAATTCGCTCATGGTTAAAACGCAAGCTCTTCTAAAGTGATAGTGAGTAGCTATATAGTCAATTTTGTTGAGGGACAAAGCAATTACAGTTGCGCGGCATCGACAACCTTTCATACAGCGCAACTTACTGCAACAACAACTTACTATAATTTGCGCAAAGCTTTCTATTGATATTCATGGATTAAGAAACATCGTGTAAGTGGCGTCATAAACATAGTTTTTTTTTTGCGTAGTGAACGTACGTTCACGGCCATACTAACTCGTCGGCTATCGGATCTGGTAGCACGCCTACAGCTATGACGAAGTTCGCCATCGTGACAATCTGGGCTTGTTGGTATGCCATAGTAAAGTTTTTAAGAGCGCCAGAACGTAAGAACAGCGTGTCTTTCTCGTATTCTTCTCACGCTCTTGCGCTATTCAAAATCTTTCCTAACGCTATAATGCTTGTTAAGGATTGGTAAAGTTGCGGACCAATCACAGCACGGGTTATGGTATAGGAGGGAGAAAGAAAATGAAATTGAAAAACTGTGGGGAGGAGGAGGGAAGAGAAAAGAAGAAGGCAGGGAGGTTAACCAGAATAACGTCCGGTTGGCTACCCTACACCGGGGGACTGTGAAGGTGGACAGTGTAAGGGGGGCCAGCTCGCTGCCTTTTAATGGGGTAAGGCAGTAAAGGGAATAAAAGGTCGTAGGAGGAAATACTACATTAAAAATTTTATGCAGATCCCACGCACTGTGGGAATCGATGTAAGCGAAGCTTTCCGTGCTGGATGATTTGATTGACGATAATTAGCGGTCATGTCGATGGCTAAAGCTTAATTTCTTCAACGTTTAGGATGCTATTTTTCTGCGTCTGACCACTGCTGTTTGTCTGCGTAGTACGCAGAACACACAGGGAGATGTGTTTGCTTGAGGCGTTTTGTGCGCCATAGTTTATAACCTCTGAGAGGGTTGAGCGTCGTCATTGCCTCACATGGCGCATCGCATTGTGGCAGAAGTATTAATCTTGAATGGGTTTATGGGGCCTGTACGTGCAAAAACCGCACTCGGATTACGAGGCATGCCGTAGTGGCGCACTCCGGATTAATTTTGACACCGTGATGTTCTTTAATGTGTCCCAAAATTTAAGTGCACGTGTGTTTTCTATTTCGCCCCCATCGAAATGCGAATGCCGCGGTCAGGATCAAATCCGCGGCCTCTAGCAATGCCATAGCTGCAAAGCTGACGCGGCGGGCATAGAAGTGTTGATTTGACGGTCGACCGCTTTCACAGCGTCTCCTGGTCCCTGCTGTGCGCTTTAATTAATGCGGCTCTGCTTGTGCGCGCCCTGCATAAGGTGCCCGCTTGACATATTTGCACGGCGTTTATTTTTCAGAAATAGCAGCAACGTACTGTACGGTACCTTGAACTTAAGCTTATCCTGTGTCCCCGCAGCCGCTGTCGTATAGTAGTGGAATTGCTTTGCCTTCTCACGCCAGCTCCCTCTGTTGTCTGGGAACTGCCTCTCCTCCTCCCTCTCCTTCTTCTCTTCTCTCTACAGTTGTATCTGCGTCCCCTCTGGCCTCGCACATTAGTAGAAAGGGAAGCGCTGCAGTTACTGCAATGCTTCTGAGGGGAGTCACGGATAATTACAGCTGCCAAGAGGCTAATGGTGACGGCCAGGGAGCTCTAGGGGGTATTGGGCACATTCGACGCGGTGGGGTGAAAATGAGTTTCTCCCGTCGGCTTTCCTCTCTTACTCGCGCCTGCCATCTATATACACGCTCCGAACCACCCCCCGACGCGGTGTGCACGACAGCAACAGCCCAAAGCAGCAGCAGCAGTGGTGGGAAAGTATAGGAAGAGGCAAAGAAAGCTTCGCTTTAAAATAGGCCTAGCTGTACACATCAACGCGATAAAGCACACGATCATTCTGAAAGTCAATCACTCAGACCGCACGTCTTCGAGAAACACAGTAGCGCGTTCAAAGCCGTCTGTTCTGGGGACTATTTTGACGCGGGTCCGATACTTCCCTCTGATAAGAGGCGATTGTCCAGTTTACCCAACACAATCAAAAGCTCGCTTCGGGGCACACTAAGGAGGGTAGTCACACAGATAATGCCTGATCGTTTTCTCGCGAGCAGCAATTGTCACCTGCAAGGTTGTTGGCCATTCCAATGCTGTATCGATAGGCATTTGTGAATGACACGCCGAGCCACAGGCAGCACAGAAGCGTTGCTTCAGTGAGTGCTTTCCCAGGCGGAAGATCGAGCTGCGAACGAAATTTGAAGCCGTGAATGGCATTGGTGCATTCGGTTTAGTTTCATTGCACTAGTGTTAGCTCGCCCGCTAGCTAGCGAAACGTGCAAACTGTATCCGTCCTCGGATTGGTATACGACATTGTACGCCATCATGGGAGATTGGGAAGTCCCGCGGTCGTTATGAGTGATACCATGATGATGTCTCAGTCTGATTTTAGCAACTAGTTTGTTTATTGGGTGCGCGAGAAATGGCAACTACATGAATTGGACAGCGGCCTTACAGACCAGAATTAGCTTAGGAAGCGACTAAACGACAGCCATCTGGAGGAAAAAAAAACGACGAGGTAGCGCTCAGCATTTTCTTCTCGCATGCTCGCTGCTAGTGTTTGCTCGTCGTGGCATCGGCGTCCGCTGCCCCTTCATTAAAACCGCAGTCCTTGCGCGGGCCGCGCCGTCGGATGGTGAGTGGGGTAGAGATTAAGAACGCTTGCCCTGAACTCCCGGTGCAAGAGTTAAACAAAAAATACTGGACTACAGTCGCAGAAGATAGACCATGACACTGACGACTCCTGAGCAATGAATTCCAGTGCAGTACAAAACACTGAGAGTTCTGTAGCTTTCGATGACTTCGAATGAAATGTCTTTGAACTGCAATTTAAGAGTTGACACTACAGGTGTGAACATTGGCATCAAAGTTGCAGCGAATGCTTTAGTGTTCTACTGTATAGCCTTATTCGGAGCATCAGTAAACAAAACAATTTAATTTTGAGTGTAAATTAAGAACTCATGACATCACATGTATTTTTGCCAGTAGCAGAAAAAAAATATGATCAAGATACAGTTATGTATGTTGTCCAAAGTTTTTCTGAAAGTTACTCACAGAGAGCCATACACAGATATCCTTCGCGTTACCTGTTGGCGTTGGAGCGGGTTTTTCGGTGGCTCTTAGGTTCATTAGAGCATAATATTTCGAAACACATTCGAGAACGCTCGATTACATTACGTTCGAGCTGGAAAAAAATGAGCTTCTCGGCATAATCTGGGGCATCAATTATACAGTGCTCGTTACTCGGTTGCGAACAAGTGAGGAATAGTCATTCCCTTGCCACCTAAATTGCAGATACTGCAAACTATTTTGGTGCCCACGTGCGGTTATCTCGCTTTTTTAACCCATGCCTGACACCATGGGATGCATGGTTGGTTCGTTGTCACTGCAGGTAACCTGAGCTTACTGGTCTTAGGCAACACATCATGTGAACTTTAGCCTTGTATAGTACTCTTACTCAAAATAATAACTGGTAGCTTATAATACCATCGAGCAATATTTTCAAAATATTGCAAATGTATTCATAAAGTCAAATACTCAACGTTCATTTGAAATGATGCATCTAATACACCCCCTATTCAATTCAGTATTCTAAACAATTGATTAGTACGTGGTACATCCCTAGAAATAACGCAAGCTGTTCAAGTTGCGTGTAGCACCCCTATACAATATAGGACGTGTTTAACATTTCGACGTTGGAAATCATCGAACATACAGTACTAGATACGCGATAAAGCAGTTGAAAATACCTTCATTATCGCATCAATGCTACTACTTTGACATAGACACGTAAACATCTTACTCGCACACCTGCAAGACTGGCAGACTGTAATACGTCCCGCGACGCCAATGGCTCTGTCGAAGGAGTGGAAATCACATGGAAAATGTGACTGGTGGTAGGCAACGCCCATCGTATTTTGCTCACGTGCCGACTCTATACTGGAAACTGCAGAGCCGCGTCTGTTGCGCGCGAATCAGCCTCAATTTAAACTAAAAAAATAAGACTGCGCACTTGGGTAACAAGACGTCTGCATGCAGGGGCCTTTCTTTAAACCGGTTATTTTCGCTGGTACACCACCATGATCGCCCCCATGTTGTAAGCTCAGCCTGCGCATTAGTGACACCTCGTGACGCTGCAAACGTAGGTAAGTGAAATACATTATTGGTGATTATAGCAAAAATGTTGTGTTTTCCCGGTAGATATGCTCAAAATGTTTTAGGCAAGTCATCTTTTCGCCCAACGAAACTAGGAATTGTGGGTGGCTAAAGGCACTTGGCATGCTACCTTCAAAACTGCCACAAACATAATAAACTCTGACCGTTACGTCGCTTCGTCTAAAAGAAGGCTGGCCGTAGCTTCTTTTGAACGATGAGAACCAGAGGCGTGCAAGAAGCAGAAAGACTCACTGTTCACTTGCTGCCTAGAGTCCGAGAGACCGAGATCTGGCCAAAGTGAACGAGAAAGAAAGGAGAGGCGTTAGTGTTGGGAGTAGAACATCGTTTTGTAGAACGATCTACCTTGAATACACTTAAAAGCTGCCTTGCGGGAGCTACCAGAAACTACATTCGACATTCATAACAAATTGCATTTGTGAGGGATGATTTTCATGCGCCTGTGACTTATAATTGAGACAAAGCTTGTTTTTTTCTTTTCTTATTCATGTTCATCGAACTATTATTCCCTGAAATGTTTGTGATCAGACACACAGATGGTTGCAAATTCAATATATTTGAGGAAGTAGTTGCGATCTTTACGTTCAAAGCTCCATTATTTGTTTTAGATTACTGATGTTTGTTTTACCGTGTTACTGACAATGCTGGCTTTGTAACCGGAGGCTGAGGACCTTTCAAATTGCATCGCAGCAGCTGTAATCTCGGCATCCAGCATTTGTAGCAAATGGGCTCAAGATAATAAAGAAATTAAAGAAGCAACATGCGGCGAGATTCGGAAACCTCAAACATGTTGCCAATGACAGCTTCACTGGGTGTGTGTGTGTGAGAGAGAACATTTATTGGAATGTGGTCCGGAGGCTCGACTTCTTAAGTCAAGGCGGGCCGCTCCCACGTTGGCACTGTCAGGCCAAGCCTTTCAGCGACATCATGGGCCCTCTGGACGGCCCTTAGTTGGTCCTGAAACAATGGGCTTTGAATCCTTTTCTCCCACTGTGTCCATTCTTCAACAAGGTTGGGGAAAGTCGCGGGGCACCCCGCCAGCATATGTCTGATTCCAATGATGCCATTACAATCGTTGCAGTCCATCCTAATCTCCCTCTATGGATATATTTTATTAATGATGTACGGTGTAGGATATGTACCTGTTTGCAATAAGCGCAGTTAGACTGCCTGAGCCCTGTTCAGTTTTGAATGTGGCAATGGGAATTGCCTGCGTCCTAAATAGTAGTGTTTGAAAATGTCATTGTTTGTTATTAAATGATCTCTAGATTCCATGGCTTGATGATGAACGGCTCGGTTGTGACTGTCACGGTTAGCAAGTCCTCGTGCCAAGTCATGAGCAACCTCATTGAGGTTTATCCGAGTCTCGTCCACTTTTCCCATATGCGCAGGAAACCATCGAATTTCAGTTCTCATAATCCCAATGTTTTCAAAAAGTTTCGCTGCAACACCAGCTACGTAGCCTTTATCAAAACACTTTATAGCGGATTTCGAATCCCTGTAAATGCAGGCCCACTTATTACTCCTGATGGCTAGAGCAATTGCCACTTGTTCCGCCACCATGGGGTCCTTGGTAAAAATAGTGATAGCATTTTGCACCTTTCCTTGATAATTTGAGACAATGGCCGTATATGCTTCTTTACCTTTCACCCAGGCTGCGTCAACTACAGCTGCCAATTGGTTCTGCTGTTCTATTTCCTGCAAGAGTGCTTTAGCTCTTGCTTTTATCCTTTCGACATTATGTTCTGGATGCATGTTTCTGGGGAGACGGTTGGTTCTGATATTGTTCCTAGCGTCAGTCATTAATTCTACTTCAGCCTCTATTGGGCTCCTTGATGTATTCAGTTCTGCACCTATTGCCTGTAATATGTTCCTGCCAGCTCGTGATTCTGTCAATCAATCGTCTTGCGCTAGCTATTGAGCCTCCGCGATTTCTTCCATTGTGTTGTGCACACCGTAATCTTCATCCTGTTGTTGTCAATGCGATTAGCATCCTTAGGTTACTTCACGCACTATTCAGGGTCGGTCGGTCGGTCGGTCTCCCACTAAATGTTTCCCGCCACCTTGAGTCACTAGGCAGTCCATAGACTAAATGTTACATCATCGGGCTGCTGTGATGACGGAACCGGGTTCGAAACCAATCGCCGGGGCAACTTGAGTCATGAATATGTGGCACAACGTATGTGCCGCTCATCAGTTAAGCCGTTTCACGCCAACTTGTGTCACTGGTTATGTGCCACTGCTTACGTGCTTCCCTTCCATGAACCCCGCTCATGTGCCACTGGTTATATGCGCGCGCTCTTCAATGAACCTCTTTAACACCAACTCGGGTCACTGGGAGTGTGCCTCTGGAGGTGTGGCACAACGTATGTGCCGCTCATCAGTTAACCAGTTTCACGCCAACTTGTGTCACTGGTTATGTGCCACTACGTGTTTGCCTCTCTTCAATGACAAAAATAATTTAAATCTATCGAATGGTGGGCGGAGTCGAACCTGTATCAAAAATATTCAGACAATCTTACCTGAACATATATTTACACGCACACACGTCAAGCAGGGATATCGCGGCGGCGGCACTAGATGGTGCGGTGTGCCCAAAGGAAAGAGCGAGAGAGCATTCTAGCTGCATACACGCCTCATACATGACGCGTTTCGCCTGTTGGAATACGCGTGTCCTTACATTCCTTCAACGCTAGGCGCAGAAAGCCGATGTTTTGAACATGGTAAAAAATGGACTTATCAAGAAAAAGACCACCTTTTGAATCTGCCGATTCACCAAGATAGCTTTCTGCGTTCTGCTGACCCAGAAGTTAGGTCGAAATTCTGCGCCCACTTCCTCGACACTTAGACACATTGTACCATCGTCTTCGACTGAACGTGGCATACGCGAACAATTATCTTTCCTTCATAGGGCGTACCACTAATCCCTACTGTGATAACTGTGGCAGCTTATAGACAGTGAAGCATATACTACTTGAATGCCCTGCGTACAGCTACGAGACAACGTTTTTGAGCCACAAATGGAAATGATTTGCCACGATCCGTTAACGTTACCCAGCATCTTAGGTCCAATGCCCGGCCCTTCAAAACAACGGCGGCTTTTGGATTTATTTTTCAAACGCCTGTGAGAAATTGATCTAATCGAAAATCTTTAATGATGCACCATTTCATATAGAAAAGCCGAAATTTACCCACCATCTCAACTATAAGTATTAGTATCAGGTCCACTTGTGCATTTCATAGTTATTTTTATTCTTTTCTTTTCAGTCTCCTCTGGAATATTTTAATCCCATTCTCCGTCCCTATACAGAATAGCATGCCAGCGGATGTACACGCGCCGGCAAAAATCTGTTTTTCTATTAAAGAGCCTCTCTCTCTCTCTCGCAGTAACCTCGACATTAATCGCGAGATGTGTTCTGCCGCAATGTTGTTGTTTTTGTTGTTACTGTTGTTGTTGTTGTTGTTGTTGTTGTTGTTGTTGTTGTTGTTGTTGTTGTTGTTGTTGTTGTTGTTATTGTTCAAAACTAAATGGAAATCAAAAAGTCACAGACTTGATGGCCACTGCCTCCTGAAGGAGCACAACGTGCCCATTCGACTCAACGGGATGGGACCTGGCACCTATAGCTTAATATAGGATGCCTCATTCACCATGATGAGGCCTGAGGGGTGCTACCTAAACTGTCAATGATTAGCGTTTAAGACACCTGTGTGTAAATAACCCAAGAACGCAGAGGGAGCAAAAGATACTACTATTGCTTAATCGACAGATCATTGCAAGTGTCATGTGGATGTCGCAGGTTTCGATCCCATTGTTGGTGCGTCGCACACTTTTATTTCCTTTATTCGGTCTAGAATCAAATTGAAAACACAGAAGTCGTGCGCTCACTGCTATTCACTTAGCCCCTGTCCCTGGTAGATCTTTTGGTAGCATTTTTCAGGTTTCCGCCGATTATGTTCGCGAATTTAGTGAGTGACGCAAGTGTTTAAAGTTCTTTAAACGTTTCTTTTGCAAGGGTTCTAAATGGGTATTTTGGCTGCTTCCAACCCCGAGGCGACGCCAAACACCGGAAATTCAAGCCTACATTGCAGCACGAAGTATGTGGTTCAGTCAGGGCAGAGAAATCGAGTTCGAGGTAAGCAACCTGCCACCCAACTAAATCAATTCTTTGCATATGTAGACTTCTGCCGCCAAAATGCCCAAAAGAATCACCTTGGTTAAAAGCAAATGAAGGCAAGTTGCCAAGTAAGATTTTCATGGAAAGCGCTCTGGTCGACAATCGTCATGTTGTGCGCATTGCAGTACACAGAAGGGAGTGCTGCAGGAAATTAACAAGACACCGATGCCAGCGTACTCAAATAAAGGTGATGAATGTACGCGAAACAGACACATCTACATTGCGTATGCAGCATACGCGATCGGATTTTAGTGTCCCATGTGTCATCGAAGACTATTCGGGAGCGAATTGCGTTGGCAAGCATGCTTGTATCCGTCGAAGAGAGATGCTCGCCATGTTCGCTTCGGAACAAATGTTTGTCGGTTACGAGCAATAAAAACAGCGCTAAACGACGGGACGAGTGAAAGGACACAGACAACAGCGCTGACTAACAACCAAAGTGTCTTTATTCCGTCAGTCAGCATGTATATGCTCCGCCGCTATCTGAAACCACAGAATCTACAGAATAGGACATGCGCAGGGGGAATTGCAATTAATGTGATTAGAAGGCAATCTCCTTCGGAAGGAGAGAAATGGACGGAAGGCTTACACATGCTTCGCCACTAACGTGAATGTGGAAGGCTTCGGATATAAGGCGTGCGTGGTCATCACGATACCTTCCATCCATTTCTCTCCTTCCGAAGGAGATTGCCTTCTTATCACATTAATTGCAATTCCCCCTGCGCATGTCCTATTCTGTAGATTCTGTGGTTTCAGATAGCGGCGGAGCATATACATGCTGACTGACGGAATAAACACACTTTGGTTGTTAGTCAGCGCTGTTGTCTGTGTCCTTTCACTCGTCCCGTCGTTTAGCGCTGTTTTTATTGCTCGTAATCATGAACCAACCAGCCCAAATGCGTACTCTTTTGCCGTTTGTCGGTTGCTTGTACCATTGGTCACGTTTATCGACTATGACCGCTACATCCCGCTTTCACATACCGTCATTTCACCTGTATAATCCGCAAAATCTAGAGCGGAGTCATAAAGATAAGAGAGGAACAGAAGTTGACCTTGAGTGCAGGCTACTGGAGCATGCAGAAACAAAAGGCTAGGACGGGTTGTAGGGCACATTACACTGATCCCCGATACCTACGTGTTTAATGAGTTCCGAATACGTTCATCCAACTCTCCGCCATACAGCCCGTTATTGTGTGGCGGTATAAAGAGAGCGCCGTGGGACATGTGCACCTATAAGGCGCGATATTCAACGGTTTTTTTTTTTTATGCGAAGCATACTAGCCGCACAACCACGCTCTTCCTTGCTGCGCCGCGCGCGGCCGCGTAGCTACCACATGACGTCATAACAGCTGCAAAAGCGGAAGCTCAACTCGTGCGCTCGCTTGCGGCCGCGTAGCTACATAGCCGGGTCTCAGCTCATGCGCTCGCCTGCATGAGTTGTTTCTTAGTCTAGCCGAACCAAATATAGCCAAGCAACAGCAGTTCACCAGGCTAAACAGTGGTTCAACAACTAAAATAAAGGCTAGTGTGCTTCGCATCCTGGGCTTAACCTTAGCTAAGCCACAGCCATTTTTTTCCTGAAGTTTCTGATATTTGAATCTAGCGGAAACTAGCTTGCGCTCGTTGAGCTTGCACTCGTTGAGGCTGTCTAATTTAGTGACTTCTTATCGTACAGGAAAATAAGCCCAGCGAAAGAGTTACGTTGTTAAAAAATCGCGATCTCGATGTGGTAAATAAGAGCAAAGTACTTTTCTGTAATGAAAAAGAAAACCATGTGAAGAATCTTAAATGCCGAAAAATGGGCAATTGTAATGAGTTGGCCACTTACGCAAAGTGTAAAACTATATACCAAACCAAAACCAAACTTCATCATTGCAGAAAGAACGTTTGATTCTGTACATTTTGTGCGTTATCAAGCGAGGAAAGAAAGGTTGCTGTTAGCAGCTGGCCTTGAAACGGGCTTGAGAGGTCTGTGTGTGAGCGACATTTGGACAGTCACAGTATAACTTCGTCAAGCACTCCGTGCTGTTGCGCAAATATGCATATACGCTCTTTCTGCGCTGAATGATATTCAGTCCCATTACTGCTGCTTTGTCGCAGCAGATAAGCATCTAGGTGGTTTTTCCCCGCAAATATTTTCAGCATGTTAACGTAAGTACCTGTATATTGGGCATGTATGTGACATGCTTCCGCTACATTCAGCTAAGCAACAACTTACATCATCATTCTTGCACGAAAGTATGCTTTTATTGTTTTTCCAGGGATTGAAATTTCCCTGCAGAAACTACTTCGCTCAGAAGAGATTCAGGTTCTGGGGGAGTCGGGTAAGAGATGGCACAACTAAAATAACCACAACACTCAAAGAGGAGTAAGTGCAGTGGCAATGAGCGGTATACAGTGCGAAGAAGCAAGCAGGCTGTATTAGTACCAAGAAACCAAATTCTGCCACAATATGGTTTCTTAGAATTGTATCTCATTCTTTCTAGGTTTTTTTCTTCTTTTCGCTGAAACTAAAGCCTTTCATGCTCAACACATTTCTCGGCCTGTCATGGGACTGAACGGTGAACACTCACTGTACAGGCCGGTCTCAACGTCGTCCTCGGGCACCACGAGCTTGCGCTGCATAGGCGATCCGATGTCTCCTCGGCAGGGAGGCAGAAGGCGAGAGGCGTCTGCTCGCGGCCCCTTACTGGCTGTTCCCCGATGAGCCCGCGAACGGCGCTCGCTGAAAATTCGGCAACAGTCTTAACCCCACACGCAAACGGAACACGCACGACACGCACGCTGCCCACCGATCTCTATCGGTTGTCCAGTTCTCGATCAGTCTGACCACCGTGCATGTGGGCACACAGCTATCTATATATACGACCCGCTGTTCGCGCAGTACCAACTACGGTTGTAAAGCATGAAACATGTACCCACAGGCTGCACGCGATATTTGCGATCTTTCCAATCCACGACGCACAAGAACAATCTACTTTTTTATCTTGCTCTTACATGGAGTCTACAGCATGAACGTCGACAAGCTAGAACACTGTCCTTTTTGGTCACCGTCACGAGACGCACGGGCGCACAGGCGACGCGGGTGCCAGCAGAATCTCGCAGCTTGTATGATTGCCGTCATCAAATGACCTAGACGCCACGGCAGGCGACAAAAAGCGATTCAAACTAGCATGCAGCGCACGCGTAGGTGGCGAAGCCTGCACCAAAAAAAAAAAAAAAGATAGGCAGAAACGAAGAAGAGGAAGAAGAAAAGGGAACGGTCGAGCGTTGACTATGTATCTATGATGCCGCCTGCCACCGTCTTCGAATTCAAAAGAAGAGCGGCGCAGCGTATGCGCCCGCGTCGCGAGCCTACGCGCGCCGCACCCCAATATGGAAAGCCGAAACGAGTCGCGTGCACCCGCCGTCCGCCCACAACGTGCAGCGCACGCGCAGTGAGCACCGCCACGTCGGCTTCACGGATCGCGTGCGACGCGTGTATCGGGCCGTACACCGCCACGCGCGCGACATCGGCCGGCTTAAAATCAAACGCGGTCGGTCGCCCGCCGCTCCACTGAACGCTTGGCGCGAACTGTTTCTGCCCCAGCGCCGTTGTCTGGAGCAACGCCGATCCATCACGCAGTTCGCGCTCTCCGCCAGGACTGCGTAGCGAGCGCGAAGATCCAGAAGCGGGCACGAAGGAGACGCTTATCGTATATGGCGCTTATCGAGAAAGGTCCTCTTGCTTTCCTTTCTTTTTTATTTATTAATTTGTTTGTTTACGAAGATTTCTGATGTTTCATTTAAACCTTGCTCAAAATATTGTATCACTCAATTGATGCAACCGAAGTATGTTCCCGGAGCTGCAGACGTCGCCACAAGTACAGCGTTCTTGTTTTTCTTTCTTAACCTGAGCTCTAAAGGTCTTAAAAATGCGGAGAGATGAGAAATTTTTCCGATTTTATCGCGATTGCTTTGAGCACGGAGTCACATACCTTAAAATTACTCGAGCTAGTACGTATCCAGGTAATCATGGAGATTATACTAGAATAAATAAACATCTAATCACAAGAGTCAGACGGTACAGCCAAATGCATGACTTGAAGCACGTCGGCCGTGGAATAAATAATGCCTTTCAGACATGCAGGAAGAAAAAAAAGGGGGTCGGGATGGGATGAGGTGTGCGAAAACGCTTGTGCGATAAAAGCTGACGGCGCTAATGTCTGTAGCGTAATCATTTCGGGTCAGCTTCCTCCAGAGAAGTGAAAATGAACTGCCGAATAGTTGAAATGTCACGTCCTTAGTAGACACTTATGACTGACGCTATTGTTTAAAGGGGCACTGAAAAGAAAATTAAGTTTAGTTGTGTGAATGTATTAGTCTTCTACAACACCAAAAAAGAAGCTATTCTTAGCCTGAGAATTAAGAAGCTTGGTAAGCCACAAAAGAAGAAAAAAGAAACGAAATACGGGTTTCGACGCCACCCTGAAGTTCTCGCACCAGCTCGTCACGGCGTCAGGGATCCGCAACATCGGTGTACGTGAATATTACGGTGGATGCTTGGACCTAGGTAATTCTTTTATTGGCAAATATGGACGACATTGTATTCTAAAATGGCCGAAAAGTGAACTTGGCGAGCTTCAATAACTCGCGCTGCACCTAAACGGCCCAAATGCGAGAATATGCGTTGAAATTTTCGTGACTCCGCACTGACGTTTACCGGCGCTGCAGGGTTTCGGCGCGAAAATTCAACAAACAGAACATTTGACACTGATTTCCTTCTTTTCTAGTATTGAATCTATTGCTGCGAAATTTAAAAAAAAAAAAGATATGTCGAAACAGATTCAGTGTTTGCCTTTTGGTGTCTTAGAACGACAGATAGCTGAGCTAGTTAGTAAGGGTTCATGATGCAAAGAACGAATAAGGCGTGCAGACCCGGGCACAATAGAAGACAACTGGACAACATGAACGCCGTTAGAACGACAGATACTGTAGCTGAGCTTGTTGGTAAGGATTCATAACGGCGTTCGTGTTGTCCACTTCTCTTCTGTCCGTGTCTGCACGCCTTACCCCTTCTTTGCTTTTGGTGTCCCTTTTGCGGCCTCATCGACAGGCGAGCATGAAGTGAGCGCCCTTGCCAAACTGCGACCTCGCCCGCTGTATGCACGTCCGACGGTGAAGAGCTAAGAGCCACGTTCGTCAATGGGAATTAGGGAGAAACGTTCTTTGCCCTACCTTCCCTGGCTTTCGCCTGGCTCGGTGGGTGCTCTGTTTCTCTTCAAATCAGCTGTGCTGCTCCCAGAGAAGGTTTAATCATAAAAGGCCGGTCCCGCAGACAGCGTACTAGCAAACTGAGCCGTTCGCACAGATGGTGCCATATGTGGGGCCATCTACGGTTTAACAAAAAATTATGCGGCGAAGTCACGTTTTGAAGACAAACAGCTTGGTAGTGCCATACTTATGCGGTGCTATCGTGGGTGCTGTACGCCGTTGTTTTTTTTTTTCTACTTCAGACAGATTTTTGAAAATCCGCAGTAACAGGTATATCGCTGTTCCGGTATTCTGAGTAAATTTCTAGAACAGGTGAACACTACTTGCACGGCAAACGGTAAGGTTCAGATAACTAGTTAACAGGGTTCGCAAATGAACTTGTGACTTATTCACGTTTGCGCACATGGTGATGTACCTGCGAAATTAAAGCCAAGCATCAGTGAAGTCATTTCAGCTTAACAGAAACCCAGACTAACCCCACTTTCGAAATATCCGTCCTTAATATGTGCTATACTAAATACAGTGACGTTCCAGTTACACAGCTTCCCAAAAACGCCAGAATAAATGTTCGGGCTAATACTGATGCATTTTGATGCATTTTGATGCATTTTTAGCATATTTTAGCACACATTATTCACAAATTCTCAGCATCAATTTCATAATTGCAGTGTTTGCCCTAAATGGAATGGTTAAAAATTAATGCGTTATTTCATTAGGCACCAGGACATCGCGATTTAACATGCAAGTAACTGCGCCTCTTCCAGGAATTTCCCTGAAGAAGGCGGAACAGCGTTGTTTCAAGTGAATTATAAAAAAAAAATTAGTCGTATACTAAATAATGTCTGGGGCGCTATAACGTAAAACTATTCCAAACTTTTCTATTCCAATTCTGCTATTAGCCCTCCACGATTGGTCAAAAACTTTTTTCGACCACGCCCACTTTACCTGTCTGTCGCGCGACGTCACGAAAACCGCGATACCTCCCTATCTGATATGATGTGTACACACTGATTATGCATGATTTGACAGAAAAAAGAAAAACAGTTATTTCTGATTTGACCCCTTTTCGCCATTAGCCCTCGGCTATTGGTAAAAAGTTTTCGGGCTGCACCCACTGCCTGTCACCCACCCACTGCACCCACTACACCTGCCTGTCACGCGACGTCACAAAACCGCACAAACTCACCACGTCAAAGTGACGTGTACGCGATAAAGATGCATTAATATGCCGAACAAAACTGAATTTTCTTCGGAATATCCGCAGGCTGCCCCGTTTCGAAAGGAATAAAAAGATGGCTGCCGCCGATCGCTGAGACGCTGGCTACTCGCACCTGCCGGAGAGCATGGGTGTGTTTGCGTATAATAAAGCTTCTTGCCTGGCCGTGTAACGTTTTCGAGCCCTTTCGGCACGTTTACCACCTTATTCTGCCAATTCTTCTTTGCTGAGGGTCAGTTTTAGCGTCATTCTTAAGCTTCCGTTGCATGCCGCCGTGATTTTCGACGAGCCACCACAAGCTAAGTAAGGGAAAGCCGACCAATCGCAGACGCCGGCACCACCCTCTTCATCCGGTTATCGATTTTCTGTGCACTGGCTCTGGCCCAGTGAATCCCTGTCCACTTGAGCGTTCTCCATCGCCTCTTGTCAGCCAATTAGGTACGACAAGCCGCTCAGTGTGGGCAATGTTATTCGTTTTTCAAGCAAACAAAAGTGACCTCCTATGAACGAGGAGCGCGTTTGATTGGTCTGTTCAGACAACCCTGTGGGTGACCGCCCGGTGCTTGCGTCAGTGGTTACGCAAATTTGACATCAGGAGATTGGAATAGAAACATATTGGAATAGTTTTACGTTATAGGGCCCCTGGTGTCATACACGTGCACCAACACACACATGCACACAGACAAACTCTAAGCTGATTCATGTGTGTGTGTGTGTGCGTGTGCGTGTGCGTGTGTGTGTGTGTGTGTGTGCGTGTGTGCGTGTGTGTGTGTGTGTGTGTGTGTGTGTGTGTGTGTGTGTGTGTGTGTGTGTGTGTGTGTGTGTGTGTGTGTGTGTGTGTGTGTGTGTGTGTGTGTGTGTGTGTGTGTGTGTGTGTGTGTGTGTGTGTGTGTGTGTGTGTGTGTGTGTGTGTGTGTGTGTGTGTGTTTCAAAACAACAGTGTGATCAGGCCAAGGGCCTTTCGGTCCTGAGACGAACCCTTACCCCTTAATTCATGGGCTCGTTCGTTTTCGTCGGTGAGATAGTGTTACGCTCCCCTTACGCAAAATCACCGGGGACCACAAATAGTTCTGGCATACGTGTTTCGTTTCATGCTGTTACATTTAGAGAACATTGTCGAAACACATGCAGCAATATTATACGCAAGCACACTTGAAAGTCCACTGAAAGAGAAAGATCTAGACGTCACTATACATATATATATATATATATATATATATATATATATATATATATATATATATATATATATATATATATATATATATATATATATATATATATATATATATAGCGTGCGTCTTTTCAAATACCATAAGGACAGCACAAAACTTTTAACGCGCAAACGACTAAAGAGCTCAAGAGGGAGCACTATTAGGATAATAATGCCTGAAAGTAGGCTTGCTACGAACACTAGACTAAGGTTATTGTGGGTGATAAATTTGTCCCGCAAATATACCATTTTCTGCGAATGCGATCAAAGGTTGATCGCATTAGAATTCACTTTCCAAAATGCATTTCTCTCCATTGTTGTTCGCATATCTTTCTCCCTTTCTCCCCTTGTCTTCCCGCACTTAATTATTTAAAAATATTATTACCTAACTTTCGAATTAGGGGCTTTAGGGAGCTTATTGTGAATGCAGAATTGAGTCAGCCAGTCCTCGAAGAATAGCCGGCCTAATGCGAAATGTTTTGTGCCAAAAACCATTTTAGAGAGACACGTGCTCAAAATCCGTAGCGACATGCATTACTGCTTCAGTAAATGTTCCTGCGCTGTTGAAACGTGCAATGAAGAAGTACAGCCGAATTTGCATTTCGGGGCACATTTTGAGTCCATATATTTTTGAAAAAAATCCCTAGGCACAAAGCTTCTCACAAAAGGTTATGCCTTGAATACTGGCCGACTTCAACTGTGCGACTATAACGTGACCCCTAAAGTAATTATTAGAAATATGATTAATGAAGCTGTGTTCATTAATAGTCGTATCGGCCACAATCACGCAAACTTCGATGCCCGCCTTCTGCCGCGTCTAAAAATTACTCAGACGTGTATGTGTAATGGTCCCTTCGCCTGTCTTCCATCCAGTCCTCTACAACCCAATATGCGTAGCTTCAGCCTTTGGTTAAGACAGCCTGTTACTTTTTCCCGCAACTGCCGCAGTTATGCACAACTACTGCTTTTAAGAAGAGTCTTGATTACTTTAAATAATTACTAGAGTTATGAGATGCTTTGACGGGCAAGTGATTTAGCATTGCGTTGAATTACTTTAAGCGCCTTGTTTGACGACAAAATTACTCATTACTCTTAATTTTATCTTACTCCTGTAAGCCCTTGAGTATCAAATTACGATGCACTGTCGATAAATGTGTGAAACCCTGACAACTTTATTCCGAGGCGCTGCTGACGCCGTAGAAAGAAAGTGTGGGGATGCTTTGTAAATTTTCTGTATCTATTGATGCACAACGTCACTAAATATTGGTTTATTGCATAGTCTAGTAATGTTAGCGTATTTTGAGAGAAAGAACTCCTGATTCGAAGCGCGTGCCTCAGTTAATTATGGGCTGCGAGCATGACGAACAAGGGAGAACACTTGATCTTACCGTCACTGACGGAGCGCACCACGTCGATAACTGAGTGAAACATGTTATTTTGAGAAAAATATGCTTGTCTGCATGGTAATACTCAGAAGACAACAGTGAAATAAAGCCACGCACACTAAGTGCTCAGAGGGTTCAATTTACCCGATAATTCTCCATGGCTCTTTTCCTTGCCAACAATTGACAAAATTAGCACAAATGCAAGTCACATGCACCGATGTGTGCACCATTACTCTAAGGAGTAGACATCGAATAAACGTTCTCATGTTTGGAGTATTTTCTACGCTGGCCGTACACTCGAGTTGCAGTTCGACCAATTCAGCCTCGAAAAGTGCCACTTCTGCATTTCCTACCGATCACCTGCAAAGATACCTGCGTTAACAGCTGCGGCACCACACCGCTTGCACGTGACGCAGCCATACGGATGGATGGTTGGATGGATGGATCTTATGAGCGTCCCTTTTGGAACGGGGTGGTGGGTTGCGCCACCAAGCTCTTGCTAATGCATAATGCCTAATGTGCTAACTAGGCGAAACAGAAAAAAAACGCTATGAACTTCCACAACCAAATTTTCTGATCCCCTATTGCGAACTGCGCTTTTGTACGTCTCCGTTTTTTGTCGTTTCCCTACTTTTATTCCACCAATCCTCCAATCGCCTCTTACTAATCCCTATTACGGACATGCTTACTTTTCCACTGCTCTCATTGAACCCAAGGGCTTCAAGGAGGCCAGTGGTGCCTAAACCGACCGCTGTGCAGATGTCTTCACATTCTAATAAAACATGCTCCATAGTTTCCCTAGCTTTACCGCAGCAAGCGGTAAAGCTTCTTTTTCCTTCTTATATCTCGCTTTATTGGCGGCGAGGAGTTACGGAGTCGCCCTCTATCGGAAGCGCCTCGCTGGCGTAGTATGAGGGATCACGTGACGCGCTCCTCATAGGTTTTGCTGTCAGCGCTCACTGAAAACCCCACGCGCGAGCTCTCCCGGACATTTCTGTAAGTACTTTCGAAACGAGAGAAGTTTCTCACTGTCTAAATAATAATCTTGGGCAAACTGAAAGCACACAATCGTTTACAGCGAACACGTACAGTGAACGCCACTGCGCGCGGTCGCCGCGATGGAGTCTCCCGAACCGGCTTCTTGCGTGAAAGGCAGGTAAACGCTGAGAGCAAACTATCTGAAATATGTTCTTATAGTGTTTGTATAACTAAATGGAGCGTAATAGAATGAAGCCTCAACGTAGCGATCGCGTAGATTCGCAGCGACCGACTGCGCGTCTGCGTGCTTGTCCGCGCACTGTTTCGCTTTCTCCGCGCGCGCGTTTTCGCACCGTGCCATGAGCTTTAGGCCGCAGAATATGAGCATTTGACAGTATACAAGCAACCATTGTTGCGTGGGCGCTATCAGAGCTGTTCAAAAATAATTTCATTGTAGAGACTTCGACGCCTACGGGGGAGTGTGATATGCCGTCGAGACGATTCAATCTTTTTTTCCTTCTAAATTCTTTGACCTTTCAATACTATTTCTCGAGTTGCGTCGCACTGTATACATGTTTATCGGTGTTCTCAGCGTGCAATTCACCGCTGCTCCTTTTTTGTAATCCAGTGCATTAATTCTTAACACAAACATGACCATATGCCATGCTTTTTTAAAATCTGCTTCTTACCGCTGCCTTTCCACTCCACTGAACTTGTCAGTATCTATAGCATCGATAAGTTCATAGACCAAACCGTCATGACATTAGTCGGGCAGCGGACTCGGGCGAGCGTCTCAGTGCGCGTTTTCAGAACATCGCAGACCGGGCGCCGTAGCAGAAATCTTCCTCGCGTCTGTGCTTGCTGCATACCCGAATTGTAGCCGATGACTCTTTGCCGGTTTTATGTTTCGCGAGCCAAGCTTCACACAGCTTCTTGTCCTGCGGCTACGTGCGAATAAGGCTGACACCGTGCTCCGTTGCGTGCGTCCGGAATTGCGGCACCGAGCAGCAGCCTACCATGTTGTGCGCCTTCAAAGGCAGCCACTACCTATTGTAGTGCTTTCAAGCGTTGTAATGGAGACACTCGAAGCGGGAAAATCTCGCCTCTAAATGACGACCGTAGCGTACGAGGGAATTTAAACTCTCGTTTTCGGCTCGCTTCGGCGCGCCCGAAGCAGCCGACGCGGCCGCTATGCCCACGTGATCCTTCCTAGCACGTCACGCCGACGGTGGCGCCAGATTTTCCAGTGGTGGAGCTCGAGGTCAATAGGTGCGTGTTCTAAGGCATCCCGATCTCGCTTCGAAAAGTAATGAGCTTCCCTTTTTTTGAGTTATCATAAATGGTTTCTTTCCTGATTTCGTTTTTTCCTCTTAAGTAGTTACTCATGGCAGGTTTCTTTTCCATTGCCGCCACCCATGAGCTTATTTCGGCCTCATTGACTTTCCGCGTGACGTTCTTTGTTGCTGTGCTGCCGACCCTACAGGCCGAATACTCGCTGGTAAGCTTCCTATTCCTTTTCTTCCACTGTGAATCAACATTTTTCCTGTATAGATACCGCAACATTCTCCCAGACCATTTACTTTCTGCCACATTCCTCAGTACTTCTTCATACTCGATTTTACTGTGAGCTTCCCTCACTTCAAAACTAGTCCAACCCATATCACCCTGCACAGCTTCATTTGTAGCCTTCTCGTGAGCACCCAAAGCAATGCGTCCCACTCACCTTTGGCTCCCATCGAGTCCTGATTGTACCCCTGATTTAAAACAAACAACCGCATTTCCAAAAGTAAGTCCTGGAACCATTACCCCTATCCACATACCTCGTAGGACCTCGTACCTATTGTATCCCCATAGCGCTCTGTGCTTTGTTATGGCTGCATTTCTCTTCCCCTTTACTGTTATTGTTTTTTCGTGTGTTTCCATATATCTATTGCCTTCGTTTAGCCATATACCAAGGTATTCATATTCTGTTACCCGAAGTATTTCGTGGGCCTGTATCGCCACTGTCTGTTCACTGTTTTCATTGGATACCATAACACCTGATTTGCTAACACTAAATTTCAAACCTAAATTGTTGCCTTCCTGTCCACAGATATTAGCCAGACGTGGCAAATCACTTTGCTTGTTAGCTAGCAACACAATGTCACCCGCATAAAATAAACCTGGAAGCTGCTGCTCTACTACTGTACCCGCCTGTTTGTATGAGAGATTAAAACCGATATTACTTCCTTCTAGCGCCCTCTCCATCCTCACCATGTACACCATAAACAGCACTGGGGATAAAGGGCACCCCTGCCTGCCTCAGTCCCTTGTTGATATGAACTGTCTCCTAGCTCCTCATCCCTTCCCATTCAGCGCAAATGGTACTTTCTCGGTAAATCTCTCTCAAAATCTGTAGACAATCGTCGCCGGAGCGTTCAACTTCCAGAATATCCCACAATATATTGCGGTCTACGTTGTCATAGGCTCCTGTAATGTCTAAAAAGGCCTCATATAACGGTCTGCTTTCTGTTCGCTACCCACATTATAGTGGCACCCCTCGGCGTGGCTGCTGAGAACCTCGTCTTTCCGGCTCCGGCGAGGCAACTGGTGGGAGCAACAGCTGCCATTTCGCGCACTGCCTTCCGCCTCCTATACTCCGAGATAATCTCTCACTCTCACTTCCTGCCAAGATACTTGCATTGATTCAGCATTCCTTGACGATGTGACTTTACTTTGATTCCTTCCTGCAGTGGGCCGTTTAAATGGCCTTCCCGCAAGAAAATCCGGGGCGTGCATTAAAAGAAAAAAACAAGACTTTATATTGTGATAACCGTTACTGCACTCACGAAAAGCCAGCGCATGTCATTACAAATATTCACTTACTCGAACAAAGCGCGTTGATCCTATGATAGTGCTCGAAAAAAAAATCAACGTACAACGACTGCTAAGAGCTATAGATAGCGTAGTAGAATGCAGGGTGTTTCAGAAAATGCGTATTAATTTTTTAGAACATAAGTGAAGATGCCATCATTAGGCAATTTCCTTGGAACTGCTTTTACCCCAATGGCATACAAATTTTAGTATATCCAGCCACCGCGACCGCATTTCGATGGGGGCGAAATGCCACACGCGTGCACTTAGATTTAGGTTTTTCTTTTTAATTTTGAAATTTCAAATTTCTAAACTTTGACATTTTTTTAAACCAGCTAACACAACAGTTTACCATTCTATAAAATTTAGGTGCACGTTAATAAATCCCACGTGGTCAAAATTTCCGGAGCCCCCCAGTACGGCATGCCTCATAATCAGATCGTAGTTTTCGCACTTAAAATCCCATAATTTGATTTTAAAATTTTAATGGTCCTTGAAGTAGCAAGTAGACAAGTAAGTTAGAAATCTAGACTACTTTATAATCAGAGGAGTAGAATATACATCCAAGCACGATACGTGCATTCCGTCATCTGAGAAGTTTCCAACGAGTTCCAGACACGCGTAAAGTTAATGCTGCTCAATTCTGCAGCGTAAAAAACTTTACAGTCACTTTAGTAAACGCTAAAGAGGATAAAGGCGAAAGCCTGTGCTTTTACGAAACTTTCAATAAATTACTTTGTTTCACGCGCGCAGAAGCATACGGCGCGCGGCGATGATTTTAGAAAGGTTTAAATTGGGGCCCGCAAGCGCCCTCCAAATCTAAATCTCATTTGTTGCCCTTGCATTTTATAGTGAACCTCACGGCCATAGCGATGGCATACATGCCGCCTGGAGTGTCCGTATAATCGCATCGCAATAAAAGCGGTAAGCAAACGCGCGGTGTTCCTTCACGCGAATGGTTGTGTTCCGTCGCGCGCGATGTGTGGTTTAATGGCGCGAATGAACTGAGGCTATGATACCAAAGACAGAACCATGCAGACACCCATGCACGCACTTTGACAGAACTATGCAAAATGTGTGCATGAGTCCTTTTTACAGCGAAGCTGCATATGGCTAGCCGATTCATCCGTCCGTCTGTCGGGCGCCTGTGTGCCGAAAACTCCTCCGGCGCAACCCCATGCGCATGCGCGAAAAAAAGAAAGAGAGGCGCGTGATTAGCCACCACCACTTAGATAGCACAAGGCCTGTTTACGCCGATCCATGAGTCACGCTACCTGGCCCGCAATTTCTATTCACAAGGCGGCGTGATGAAAGCGGTGACTTCAAAATCACTGTTGCCTACTCGGGAGCATCCCCATTAGATTCTGTGGCAGTCAGGCCAGGAAACATGACGTCATCGATCGGAGTGAGAAGGCCTTGTGCTTTCTAGGTGGGGTTGGATTAGCTGCGCCAGTAGTGACGTCGTTGCTCTCCGTCACCGGCGAGCGCGCGCGCAGCAGTTTCTCTCTAACTCCGAAATTGGCAGGCCCCACATCATACGTACTCCTTAGGAGGAGGCAGCTTTCCATCAGCAACCCCGCAAGCAGAACTGCGATCGAGCTCGTCTAGGCCGTGCCGATGCTGCAGCCCAGGCACAAGAACAGGCTTGTGCAGCAGTATGCAAGCAGCAACTGCTTACCAAGGATCCGGCAGCCTACGAAGCCAGATTGCCGGGATTAACCCATTGACAAACACCGGCCCCGCACATTTCAGCATGGCTGGTTAACCATGTGTGCGGAGTGCTTGGGCGGCGATATTTTTGGTACCATCTTTCGGTCACGCCACCGACTACAACGCCAGATTTTCGCGTAGTGGGGCATATAATTCTTTTTTAATATTTACTACTACTACTACTACTACTACTACTACTACTACTAATAATAATAATAATAATAATAATAATAATAATAATCAACAAAATAGCAGACATTAGAACTTGAATACGCCATGAATAGTGTGACAGACGCCGTTCGTTCCCGAGGCAGAGACAGAAGACTGTTCCAGCATGCATATATTGTAATTTAAGCGCATAGTTCTTAGGGAGCCGTTCTTGGGTTGAGCGACGCGATCCCTCTGCGCGAGCGTGCGGACGCGCTCGTGCCACTGCTCGCGCCTTCGTCGTCGTCATGTAGCACCGCTCGCTCCACTGCCCATTCAATGTGGTCTCATTTCACAATCACACGTTACTCTTTTATTCGTAGCTTCACCAAAACGTTTTTTTTTTTTTCGTATTCATTAGCTGTGCGTAGTATCACCCGAGTTTTGGCACACCACCCATAGGAACTACTGGCCACGTATAAGGAAGGCGCACCATGCACCACCACGACCATCATCATCATCATAACTGCCGCGTTCCATTCTTTTCTGCACGAGACATCCCGCAAGGACGTGTTCCGCCCCTGGAGAGGACAATGACCACTTGCGTATACTACCTCGTCTTGTTTAGCAGAAAGTCCATAGCCGCCACTCGAGGTGTCCTAGACCCTGCCGTAGCTGCTGTGGCCTCTGCAGCTGCAGCTGAAGGCTGCTCCTTCCAGCTACTCTCGGGATCCTTACGCTACCATGGGCACTCCCCGGCTGTGCTGCAGGCTCCATCATTGCCCTCTCTGAAGTCTTCATCTTCCCAGCCAGAATGCGAAGCATGGGTTGCCCTGCTCCAGCCGGAGTCTGTTGCCGCACCATCCGCGCAGCCAACTGTGACTCAACCAAAGACATCGGTAAGCGTTGGGCTGGAGCTGTCCACACCGTCACTACAGCGCGGCTCATCAGGCCCCCGTGGGCTTGGAGGTTGCCAGCGCCGTCACCCTTGCATCGCAGCCACGATCCATCCCAACGTCACCAGTCGTGAGACCTGTTAAAGCTTCGGCCATGAAGCCTCCATCAGGAGTGGGACGCCATCGCTTCAACTGCCTGGATGAACCCCTCACCGAGAGCTGTATAGTTAGTGTGGACAACAGTCCATCGTGTTTTGTTAGTGGGCGACTTTCACCGTTCGCCGTGGTGTCGTCGGTGAGATACCACCGATGCGCACTTGTGACTGCCGCCTGCGATCTGTGATTGCTGTGTGTTTTGGCCGACGATGACTGAAGATCTACCGGCACACTTTGATATTCGGGTTTTTCAATAGCCTTTTACATTTCCTGTTTATTTGTAAACATCTGTTTGTATAAATAAAGGTTAATTAACGAATTTTCGTTGATTTTGTGTTCAAAAGCATAGAACCTGCCAAATTTGTTCCCTGGGTCCGTCATGGTTGATTAGCATTCAGGAATAAATGATTCAACTGTTTAAACCCAATCAAATAAATCGAAGGGTGTGATGAACACGCTGAGTGATAATTTTTCAAAAAGGGGATGTACAGGCTTGTGGCTCAGAAGCCAAGGGGAGACAGCTCACCCGAATCGACGCAGAAAACGAACAGCGAGCGGCGGCTTTGCGTGCCACGACCAGGCGCCGTCCTTGTATTGCTCTCATGTACAGGGGCGCGCTATCCGAGTTCTAGGCGCCGCCCAAGGGAAGGCGCTACAGGAACAATATGAAAGCTAGTAGCTTACCAAAATTCTGCATTTTGATTGTCGCAGGAGTATTTCTACCGGGTGTTCTGCCGGGGGCATTCGACGCACTGTGATACATAGCCTTTGCAGGTCAAGGTTCACATGAGAGGATGACAAAAGAAAGATCTCTCACGGAACAATAAGGGGCTCATTAACTAAAATTTGCTAATACAATTTCCAATCATCGAACGTTAGGCCGCCTGTGACAAGTGGACGTGCGTAGCTTGTAGTAAGCTCATAACAATTCAGCTTGCAAGCAGATTAAAAGCCCTTCGTTAAAGCACGATTACGCGAAGAATTCTGCTCCACCGTGCGCGAAAAACCGAAAGTGTGCGTGTCACCAGAGCACTCAAACTACGGCTTATGGCGACACTAATGGAAATAGTAAGTCGAGAGAGGTCGAAAAATTGGGCTTCTGTAATAAGGAATTGGTTATTCCTAGGGAGGACAGAACATTCCTTACCGACACAAGTGACGAAAGTTGAAAATTGGCGTGGTGCCTTCTATTGGACGATGGTACATTCAGGTGGTGTCATCACTGGCTGATTATTAGAGAATGGCAGAGGGGAAGGTCACGCAGGGTTTCGCCTCAACTCCTCCGATTTATATTGAGGAGCAGCAGCATAACTCAAGGTAGAAATTTTCAGCGCAACAAAGTGGTATACTGACACACAGAAGAATACGAAAGACTTCCAGGCGAATAACCTATCCATTAACATTTGCTTAAGAATTTTCTTCAGCGTACTTTTAATCTTCCTCGACGTGTTGACGTGATGTGACGCATATTGAAAAAGCCCATATATCACAGATTCCGTGTTTCTATACAGTTATAGCGTATGAACGCGTGTAAGGGCCGCACCCGTGTATGGGCCGCACCCCCAACTTCCCGAAGCAAATATTTAAAAAAAAAATATCCGTGTAAGGGCCGCACCCCGAACTTTCCACGACCCACGTGTGATTAGCCTTCAAAATGCGCGCGCACGGAAGCTTCCAGATGCCGCCCACGGATGGCGCCGATGTCGCGGGTCATCATCATCATCATATTTTCTTTCTGCCGCGAGCTTCCGCAATCCATATCGTCATCGGTATCATCAGCCCTGGCCACCATGCTGGCCACCCCGGCTTTGTTTTGCGACTGTCGAAGGCACGCGAGTTGTAGCAGCGTTGTTGGCGTGGGCGCACGCTCTTGTTGCGGCTCTCGTGTGTGCTCTGCTTTATTTTTCACGAATTGCCATCGAGCGTTGCCATTCTAGCACGATGGGCAAACATATCAATAGCTACACGGCAGGCTTTAAATTGAAGGTAGTGGAGTTTGCCCTCGACCATGGCAAGCGTGCGGCGGGTAGAAAATTTGACGTGGACGAGAAGTGCGTCCGAAGGTGGTGCAACCAGAAGGATGCCTTGAAGACCACCAGCTCCAAAAGGCGTGCTTTTCGAGGCAAGCCATGCAAATATCCTGAGCTCGAAGAAGAGCTGTTCCGCTACGCAATGGAAGTGCGGAACAATGGATATGCGCTGACGACGGACATGCTGCGCGTGAAGACGCAAGCTTTGGCGCGTGCGAGAAGCATACCCCGCGAGGAGTTCAAAGGTAGCGTCGGCTGGTTGCGGAGATTTTTAAAGAGGAAGGGCCTATCCTTTCGGCGAAGGACCACGCTGTGCCAGAGGCTGCCCCCCGACTACACCGACAAGGTGCTGAACTTTCAAAGGTACGTGATCGGGATGCGCCATGAGCACAACTACATGTTGTCGGAAATAGCAAACGCCGACCAGACCCCCGTGTGGTTCGACTGTCCTGAGAACTGCACAGTTGAGCTTAAAGGAAAGAAGAGCGTTTCTGTGCGGACAACTGGCGCGGAGCGCCAACGGTGCACAGTTATGCTGTGCGTCACTGCAGACGGGCGGAAGCTGCCCCCGTATGTGATTTTGAAAAGGAAGAGGATTCCGAATGAGGCTTTCCCCAAGGGAATTGTAGTTCGAGCCCAAGAAAAGGGCTGGATGGATGATGAGCTCGTCCTCGATTGGATCAAGAGCGTTTGGCAGAATCGCCCAGGCGCGATGTTGGCCAAACGATCGCTGCTCGTCTTGGATAGCTTCCGCGGTCATTTGACGGATAGAGTCAAAAAACAACTGGGCAGTATCCGCACAGACATGGCCGTTATTCCGGGCGGCCTCACCGGCGTGCTGCAACCACTGGACGTGAGCATTAACCGGCCTTTTAAGGTTGAGTTCCGGAGGCAATACTCGGAATGGATTGCAAACGGCGATCACGATGAGACTCCGACCGGGCGGCTCAAGAGGGCACCGCTCGCGACTGTGCTGGGCTGGATTTTGACCGCGTGGAATTCGGTGTCTACGGACATTGTATCCCGCAGCTTCAAAGTGACCGGCATTTCCAACGATTTGGACGGAACTGAAGACGACGACTTGTGGGGTGATGAGCCAGAAGAATGCAGCACCAGCTCGGAGTCTGAGGACTCCGCGAGTGATGATGACTGATTGTAAATAGTGATGATTGATGAGGATTATTGTAAATAAACGCGCATTCACTTATTGGTCTGTTTTTACTTGAAAAAAAAAATTTTTTTTTCGTATGTCGCGTGTATGGGCCGCACCCCGAAAATAGGCCCTCGAATTTGTAAAAAAAAGTGCGGCCCTTACACGCGTTTATACGGTATGTATCCTTCAGAATCCTCTAAGTAAACCCGTTTGTTTAGACAGAAATACATGTGACACTATAAGGCTATGCTGCAGGGCGCACGGGTCTTATTAAATTATGTGTTCTTACATGCCAAAACCACGATTTTATTAAGAGCCACGACATAGCGGGAGACTCCGGAATAATTTGTACCACCTGAGGTTCTTTCACAGGCACTTAAATCTTAGCACATGGGTGTTTTCGCATTTAGCCCCCATCGAAATGCCGCCGCCGTGGCCGAGATTCGATCCCGCGACCTTGTGCTTAGCACCCGAACACCACACGCGCCTTTTAAACACCTTCTGTGGGAATATGCCGCCAAGAGAGAACTTTAAGGCAGAATGTGGCGACACCAACTCTGAGATGTGGATTTGCCAATCTTCTACTCTCAATCTAGAAACACGGAAAGTTCATAGGCTATCAATATGAGAATAGGCCACGGAGATCCACCTCATCGAATTGATTCTCGTCAGCACGCTGCTTATCTACGTGAGGCGATCTCGGAACGTGCCAGGACTTGATTTGTTCTTGTCACCCAAAGAATCCATTTTTTGGTCGATAAGCGGATTCTGAGGGCAGAGCATAGCCAGGGGTGCAATCTTGCAACGGTTTGGAAGGCGAACCGTTGGATTCTCTGCTTTCATAGCCCAGAGGTGGAAGAAGCAGAGGATGAAATGAATGGACGAGTGGAGCGCGTCACCATTTGGCGCGATAGTTGGGAGTGATAATAACGGTAGAATTTTTCTGCTTGCTCAATAAATGTCATTTTGCTTTAAATAATTGCATGTAAGCTATAAATTATAAACGCCTGGTGCCGCGCGTGCTTGCACAACACTTTGAGAAATGTATTTTTCTTCTTCTTAGGCGACATATAGTGTCGAAAATGTAGAAAACTTGATGAAACGTTCTGAAATCAACAGCGAAGCCCCGCCTTATCTGTTATGCCTGCACAGCCAAAATATCGAGTATATATCGAGCAAAGCCAAAATCGAGAAATACCCCGTGACCTCGTGCTTAGCAGACCAACACCACCGCTACTAAGCACCCGTGGCGGTTGGGCACAGCAGCTTGCGAACTGACTCCTACTGCCGCTACTGCGTGTGTGTGCAAATGTGTGTCCGTGTATCCTGGCCCGTTTGTGCTTATTCTTATTTATGTCCTTGTATTTTACATTTGCGTTTGTTATCCTAAGTTTTCTTCAGCTCCGTCGTTTATCAGAACTTCATTAGCTTGCCTTATTTGAAACACCAAGTTCTGTGAATAGAAGGGCTGGCCTCTTGGATCTCTTTAGATCCTTTCTCTTACGTCTACCTTGTCTTTTCAATCTGCCTTTTCGCTTTGTTTTCTCTTACAATTCTGTCCTTGGTTCTTGTGCTGTTGCCGTGAGGTGATCAGCCAACTTAACAAAAGAAAGTTAAATCAGTTACGACAACAGAAATGTTTACAGATGCATTATGTTAAAAGCATCACGTGGGTATCACAGTTACTTCGTCACTTATCCATTTTCATGTATTTATATAACACGGCATGCGCCAGCTCGCCAGAATTGCACATGAATCGGTGCTATTTTGTGAAACAGCAGCTTCCTATGGTGGATTTGTTTTATTGCGGTAGGAATTATGTGGACAAACAAGGCGCATTTTTGCCGTCGTCACGCGTCTTATGCTGTATGTGAGAGTGAAAACACGGGAAGGAAACCGCCAATCGCTACTCACCCCCGTATTCAGGAATGCATCGTAATTTCAAGGCCATGGTTGACATGATTTAAACGACGCCTGTCGTCAACGCACCGAAGAAACGCAAAGTGTGTCTTCGGCGCGTTCGCACCAGGCGTCATTTATATCAAATCAAGCATCAGCTTCAAGTTAAGTTGCATTTCTGAATACGGAGGTCAGTCTGGTTCGTGCAAAGGAAGTTGCAGTTTCGCCCGAAAGGCGAAGCAGCGAGTGCGATAGCAAATTAGTAGATAGCTATACGAAGTACGAATAGGATCCGCCGTGGTTGCATAGTGTCTTTGGTGTCGCGCTGCTAAGCACTATCGCAAAAAAAAAAACAGAAACAGACACACAGAGCCATTATCGCTGTCTCGGTGTGTCTGTTTCTTTTACAGCGTAAACTGCTATGGGCTCATTCCAACAGCTGTTTCGGGTCGTGATGGTGTCCGCAGCCGCTGGTGTCCAGTGTCCGAAGCAGCTATCGCGGCGAACGATAAAAAAATAAACAGGCCCGGTTCTCACCTGGATCGAACGCGGGCCCGCTGGGTAGGAGAGAACAATTCTACCACTGAGCCCCGCCAGCGTTTAGCGCGCGTGGGACACACGGGATGTGACATGCGCGCTGCGTAGCGTCGACGCGTGCACGTTTTGCATTGCACTTGCATGTTATTGCACCACGTAGAAGGCCCTGTAGCAGATGCACAGGGAGCGGTACAAGGCAGCTAAAGAAGGTCGAGGAAGATAAAGAAGTTTAAGGAGATGTATACAAAAATGCTAGCAAAAATGTACATTATGTATTTGATTAAATCAAGCTGGCTAGCTGACTATGCCACCACCGTGTTTCAAAGGGGATGCCAATAAATCATCATCATCATTAGCATCGTATCGCTCCACTTCCCTTGCAATGGGAGATTCGCTCCGCGTACCGTCTATATGGGCGCACTTTGCTAGGTACTTGCATATCATTACACCAGGTGGCACACCGTGCAGCAGCTGCATAGGCAGCAGTGCAAGGTAGAGAGAGAAGTCTTGAAGAAGGAAAAGAAGACTGTCCAACTATATAAGCATTCCGTTAATTAAAAACGTGTATGACATGCTTAATTAATTCAAGCAAGCTAGCTTACTATCTTGAACCAGGCCGTTTCAAGCGAATGCCATTAAATCAGCATCCTTATCATTGCTGTGGTATCGTGCCAGTAAAACTCCTTAATCTCTAAAAAGTAGCGCCATTCTTGGCTTTTTCCGCCACACCGCTTTCCCCAGCGTTTCCTGCTCGCCGCCTCCTGTCGGCCCAGTCTCCTCCGTCCCCCCCATTGGCCAATCCGTGTCACGTGGAAGCAAGCGTTGCGCTTTTGTACTTTTTTCTTCTTTAGAGCGCGCTCCGATCGCCATTGACGCGCCGTGGTTGCTCAGTGAATATGGTGTAGGTTTTCCGAGCACGAGGTCGCGGCATCGTATCCTGGCCACGGCAGACGCATATCGATGGGGGCGTAATGCGAAAACAGCCGTCTACTTAGATTTAGGTGCACGTTAAAGAACCCCAGCTAGTAGAAATTTCCGGAGTCGTCCACTACGGCGTGACTCATAATCAGAAAGTGGTTCTGGCACGAAAACCACATAATTTAATTTTTATCACCATTGTCGACCCAGTGCGAAGAAAGTACGCGCAAACCGATAGATCGAGTGCGTTATCGGATCAAATTGAGTCCGTCAGGCCCGATGACATCATTGCGATGCCCTGCTGCTGCACCTTCGGTAGCCGCAACCGACAAGGCGAGTGCAAAAGGCTCTTTTGTTGACCATCTGGTGAGCCCAACGCACGCATAAGAAAAAAAATCATGGATGCATAGCGTCGGGTGGGCTGACTTCAAGGAGGCTGCAAAGATTACGCGGCTTTGTCAAGTGCCATGGTTCTTCACTACCTCTTAATTTGAACCTAGTTTTTTCCTGCCTCTTTAGAAAGTGATTGCGTATGTGTCTATGCTGTGCGTTGTTTCTAGCGCGTTTAGGTTCACTTTTTCCGAAACTGCTCGCTTCGATTCATAGGAGTTTAGTTTTGCCACGAAAGTGCTCGCACCTGCAGCGGGTGTCTGACATAGAAGCCACTTTATTCAGGAAATTCTTTTCAGCTCCATCAGATGGTTGCGTATAGTCGACGATTTTGCAAGGCTCAGTAACGCTTACAAATGCAGTCGTTCAGCTTCAGTGTACGCCCACACGTGTTGATTTGGTTTGTGGTGTTTAACATCTATAACGTCCCGAAGCGACTGAGGCTATGAGTTAGGTTGTTGTGAATGGCTTGCGGTACCTTTATTTAGGTCACCTGGGGACGTTCAACGTGCACTTTGACCGTACAGTATATGCGCGCGTAAAATACTCATTGATGTTCCGTAATTCGCCCCGCACGGGTGCAGTATATAGCACTATGTCAGAAGTTGGTGCATGGGCGTGATTGTTTTTCTTTAATAGGTCTACGCCACCAAAGAAACTATCTACAACCTGCTGTGCCACTGTCCACGATATGTCCCAGAAAGGCAAGAACTTGCTAACGCCCTCCAAAAACTGCACAATCGGCCGCTTTCTGTGCAGGTGCTGCTGGACCATCGCCTCCATTGCTCGTCGGCCCATAGACTTGTGAAGGCGCTTTTGTGCTTCTTGAGGACGACGGGCTTGTGTGAACGTCTGTGACTATTAAAGCAATTTCTATTAGACCACACGCGTCAGCGAACTCATCGCTAATTTTCTCCTTTCCTAATTTCCTTCCTCTCATGCTTGTTTTCCACTTTCAATTTCTCCCGGTGTAGGGTAGCCAACCGGGCATTATTCTGGTTAACCTCCCTATCTTCTGCTTTTCTCTTTAATCCCTCTTTAATAAGTTTTACTTACTAGTTGTAGCAACATGACATTTCGTATTATTGGCGGCACCTCCAGGACACAAAGGGTGCGATCTTGTACACGTTCCGAATTCGAACGCAGATGGTCCATTATTTCCGTCGCAAAATTGGCGATCCGTTCCGTCGCGTTCGACCGATAGCAGACGACACGGAATGATTGACAGCAACTATCACTTCACAATTGACATCATGGCGTTCATCACCGTTCAAACTGACCAACCGTGGGCGGCTCGGTGGAACGGACCGCCTCCGTTCTATTTTGGAACGCGCAGACGATCGCACCCCTAAGCAGCAGCGGGAACACCAAGGCTAGAACCAGGGCTGGACCTTGGGTCAGAATACGCCGACACCTGCGCGTGCCAGAAGGGTATAAGACCGTGTCACAGACCGCCGCTAACCATGTTATATATATAGTTCTTTAGAGTGTGTTTTTCGGGCATCCCGTTCCGAGTCTACGGGAAGAGGCCGCGAGAGAGGGTGGAGAGGACTGCCCAGGGTCGAGGGGCATCTGGAGACGGTCGCCTTTGTGAGCGGCGCAAGGGGCTGTTCTTCGGCGGCGGCTTCGTTGTCCCCTTCGACGGAGTCGGGGCTTGGCCGCGGTGTAAGATTACAAGAGTGGAGCAGGCCGAGCGCACGGTGAAGAAAGTTGTGCGCCCTGTTTCCACTGTTCGGTTGCTTCCGCTGGTCGGGATCACGGAGACGGCCGGGCCATAAATCGACTGTGCGCATGCTGTCTTCGGTGGCGCCGAGAGAAAAAACGCCTGTAAATAACCGCTGGGCACAGCACTTCTTGTCACCAGCGCCTTCCCGCCGCCAGCTCGTTAGCAGTTCGGTGGGAAGGGGGACAGTCGGTTGGAAGCAGGCAGTGAAGAAGGTTGTGTGAGTCTTTGCGGCGTGCGGGGCCGAATTCCTGACGGCGAGGCGCGCGTTTCATCGCACCGGGCCCGCCGCCTTCGAGCCATCGCCGCAACGACTGCCACACGAGCCGTCCCCGTTCTTCGCTGCGCTACGATATGGTCTGTCCGCCGGCTTGTCCTCTTCTTCTTTTCTGTTAACTATAAATGACTCGTTTGCCTCTCAACTCATTTGTTTACTGTTGTTGTAACCCTGCCTGATTATTGTGTGTTCTTGTCGTGTTCCCAATTGTCTGTACTTCTCGCCAATTCTGTTCGTTCTTACTTTGAGTTCTTTGTTACCTTATTGTCCGTGATCAGTTTTGTGTACGATTAAATGCTTGATATCCCCCTTCAACGAGTTGCTTCGTGATTGCCGACGCACCGATACACGGGCGTCTTGCTCGGGCTGACCAACCCTGAATAAATAAATGTTGTCCAAAGGCCCTTCGCTTGTAGGCCGGGGCGAAGCGTAAAGCGGACCCCTGTGCTCCGTCGGCTTGCGCCTGGCAGCCGGATCGGCGAGCGAGGTGTTAAGGTTTTTGTGACAATAATTGGCGTCCGCGACAGGACTTGGTCAGCCGCGTGTCGGTGCTGAGGATACGAAGGAACTCGTGTGAGGGGTCGTGCTAGTGGCAAGAAGTCCACTGTTTCTTTGAGCACGATGGCAGAGGCCGAGTTTGATAAACTCGTTGATCAGGGACGGAGCTTCGGCTTCGAAGGTAAAGAATTGTTTTCTTGGATAGAGCAAGAGAGAGCTAGACGTCGAGAAGAGCGCAATGCAGAACGCACTTGGCGGAGGGAAGAAGCTGAACGCGAAAAGACTATGAGAGAGGAGGAGTCCAAATTAAAGCTCGAGAGGGAAAGAGAGGAGTCCAAATTAAGGCTCGAGAGGGAAAGAGAGGAGTCCAAATTAAGGCTCGAGAGGGAAAGAGAGGAGTCCACCTTAAGAATGGCTCTGCTTGAAAAAGAAAAGGAGGTGTTGTTGCTGAGGCAGCAAGTCGGCAGTTCCTCGGAAACGGGCTCTAGGTCCGGGTCGGAAGAGAGGGGGGCTATGCCGGGAAACAAAGTGAACCCGCATAAAGTTATGCCTGTGTTCAATGAGCAACGTGATGACCTCGACGCGTATTTGATGCGTTTTGAGCGCGTGGCTCGAGGTCAAGGTTGGCCATGAGACCAGTGGTCCACTGCATTGAGCCTATGTTTGAGCGGTGAGGCACTGAGCGTTTTCAGTAGGATGTCCGCGCCAGATTGCACGGATTATGAAAAGTTAAAGCAAGCATTGATGCTACGTTTTAGAATGACCGAGGAAGGGTTTAGAGAAAAGTTTAAGGGTGCATCCCCTATGAACGGGGAAACGTGCTCCCAGTTTGTTACTCGGCTCACGAATTTCCTTGAGCGGTGGGTCGAGCTGTCCAACACCAAGAAGGAATACAATGATCTGTTTGAGCTAATGGTGAAGGACCAGTTCCTTTCAAGCTGCGCAGCACCACTGGAACTCTTCCTAAAAGAGAAAAAAGATGCTACTCTTCACGAAATGATAGAAAGAGCGGAGCATTACGTAGACGCGCACGGATGGCTGAATTTCGCAAGACGTCCAGCTGCGAAGAAAGAGCCGTCAGCTACAACAGATGAGGAACAAAGAGCTGAAAGGAAAGACAGGAGCCAGTCAGCTGTGAAGGCGAGGGACCAGGAAGTGCAGAAATGCTTCCTTTGCTCTCATACTGGCCATCGAGCCGAAAACTGTCGCGTGGGCAGAGCGGAGGGCAACAACCAACCTCTGAAATGTTTCAATTGTGGCAAAAGCGGCCACACTAGTTGGAAGTGTTGGCAGAAGGATCCAAACAAGCCAAAAGGCGCGGCAGAAGAATCAGCGTCGTTGTGCATTGAGAACGGTTACATTGAGCTGAAAAATGGGGAAAAGGTCCCCGTCGTTGGCGCGGGCCTCACAGATGAGCCCGTAAATGTCAATGAGAAACTTCCAGTAGTCACCGGGGTGGTTGGTAACCAAAGGGTTCGGGTGCTTAGAGACACTGGATGCAACACAGTGATAGTAAGGAGGGGTCTGGTCAAGGACGGTGATCTCATAGGATCCAACTCTCCCGTGTACCTCCTCGATCGGTCGGTTCTCCTGCTTCCAGAGGCTTGGATCAGCGTGGACACACCTTATTTCAAGGGCCGCCTTCGGGCGAAGTGTATGAAGGATCCCCTTTATGACCTCGTACTCGGCAACGTTGAAGGAGTTAGAAATGCCGCCGATCCGGATCTCGACTGGAGATTGGAGACGATGGCCGCGACTGTGCGCTCCTCGAAAGTACAACCCTCAAGGGGTATTAGCGCTGAGCAGGGGTGCGACACTGCTGGAAATGAGCGCTCGGCTGTCGCAGACCCGTATGGTCACCAGGCAAACGCCATAGTGACGAGATTGCAAGCCCGTGAGAAAAGACCGTTAAGGGGCCTTCGGGTGTCGGAGAATTCAGATAACGTAAGCCGGCAAGACCTAATCAAGGCGCAGACTATAGGAGTCGGATAGACTAATTCGCGGAGGCGTGTTGTTATCACTGTATAATGATGTTTGTTTTTCTCAACGTCAGGGCTTCTATGCATCTATGCCACTGACGACCTCATGCAGTGTTCTGTATTATGTTTGACCATGTGTTCTGTATGGAGGCATTAGGTTTAGCTTTGTGTAGCTATAATGTAATACGATGTGGTTGCTGTCTTTGTGCCGTGCGTTATCATGTGCTTCTTAGTACGGACAATACTGTGGACTTCGCGAGTGCAGTGGGTGCGCGTCAGCAGACAGTGCCAGAGAACTGACAGTGCCCATGAGACTGGGTCCAGACCCTCATGCCATTGGGATTGGACTATCTTTTTTTTTTGGACAATGCAACTGTGAAGTGTGCATATCCACCTGTGCGTCCGTAGATTCTACGCTAGTTTTGAGAGTACATTCCTGCTCTGACGTTCGACGCTCACAGGTTTCTTGTTGTTTGTGTGTGATTTGTCGCTGGTCTGTGGCTAGCAAAATATTACGCTGTAATATTCTTGAGCGGGGAGCAGTGTCACAGACCGGCGCCAACCATGTTATATATATATTTCTTTAGAGTGTGTTTTTCGGGCATCCCGTTCCGAGTCTACGGGAAGAGGCCGCGAGAGAGGGTGGAGAGGACTGCCCAGGGTCGAGGGGCATCTGGAGACGGTCGCCTTTGTGAGCGGCGCAAGCGGCTGTTCTTCGGCGGCGGCTTCGTTGTCCCCTTCGACGGAGTCGGGGCTTGGCCGCGGTGTAAGATTACAAGAGTGGAGCAGGCAGAGCGCACGGTGAAGAAAGTTGTGCGCCCTGTTTCCACTGTTCGGTTGCTTCCGCTGGTCGGGATCACGGAGACGGCCGGGCCATAAATCGACTGTGCGCATGCTGTCTTCGGTGGCGCCGAGAGAAAAAACGCCTGTAAATAACCGCTGGGCACAGCACTTCTTGTCACCAGCGCCTTCCCGCCGCCAGCTCGTTAGCAGTTCGGTGGGAAGGGGGACAGTCGGTTGGAAGCAGGCAGTGAAGAAGGTTGTGTGAGTCTTTGCGGCGTGCGGGGCCGAATTCCTGACGGCGAGGCGCGCGTTTCATCGCACCGGGCCCGCCGCCTTCGAGCCATCGCCGCAACGACTGCCACACGAGCCGTCCCCGTTCTTCGCTGCGCTACGATATGGTCTGTCCGCCGGCTTGTCCTCTTCTTCTTTTCTGTTAACTATAAATGACTCGTTTGCCTCTCAACTCATTTGTTTACTGTTGTTGTAACCCTGCCTGATTATTGTGTGTTCTTGTCGTGTTCCCAATTGTCTGTACTTCTCGCCAATTCTGTTCGTTCTTACTTTGAGTTCTTTGTTACCTTATTGTCCGTGATCAGTTTTGTGTACGATTAAATGCTTGATATCCCCCTTCAACGAGTTGCTTCGTGATTGCCGACGCACCGATACACGGGCGTCTTGCTCGGGCTGACCAACCCTGAATAAATAAATGTTGTCCAAAGGCCCTTCGCTTGTAGGCCGGGGCGAAACGTAAAGCGGACCCCTGTGCTCCGTCGGCTTGCGCCTGGCAGCCGGATCGGCGAGCGAGGTGTTAAGGTTTTTGTGACAGACCGGCTGTCCGCTGTCGCGTCGCGGAGAAGCCAATTTTCAGTGCGAACGCTCCTTGCGCTCAGGTGCTCTGCTGAGGCTCTGCTAGCGCTTACATGTGCCCATGAGGAGCAGTACTTGTAAAAAAAAGAAAAAAGACTATCTATCGTCGCGACAAGAAAAGCAGCTGCAACGAAAAAAGCACCCCACCGTGCGACAATAAATTACTGAATGCCAATGAGTGATCGGCCCACTGGCCTCTTGCAGTTCGTCTCTATCCTGGCTGCTGCCGGGCGCGTCCTCGGTATTGGAGGGAGGAGCAGTGGCTACTCGCACGTTTTGTGTGCAGGATTATCGTAGCAGAAAAAGGCCGCGAAGGAACACAGGCCTCCTTATAAGGTTGAAAATTTTGATTGCTTAACGTTAGCGTTTTTCTGCGTCCGATTAAGTAAATGGCTATCGCATGCGTCAGATGCACTGTATGTTGCCTTCTATCTCCTGCCACAAATAATATAGCAGCTTTAGATTACGAAATGCGGACGGAGTTGCTGCGGAAGCTGCGCGCAGAGCAGTTATGTAAGTTTGCATCCCAGTACCACGACAAAAATTTGTGAATCTTGCAATTACCATTAAAACTTAATGATTGTTTTTCCTTCGACTTTCATTGCTTGTGCGAGCCTGACAGCGCAGTGGACTTTCTGTATATGTGCTGTATACTTTCCTCGTCTGCAAGACCGTCATAACCACCTTTATTAAACCGACTTGAGGAATGTTTGGTGCCACAACCATATTGTCCTTTCTTTCTGTATACCCGCCGCGGTGGCTTAGCGGCTATGTAGTGTAGCGCTGTAAGCACCAGGTCGCGGGATGAAATCGCGGCCGCGGCGGTCGCATTTCGATGGGGGCGAAATACAAACACGCCTATTGTCCCGTGCATTGGGGGCACGCTAGAGCAGGTCGTCAAACGTAATTCAAAGTCCTCCACTACGGGCGTGACTGGTAATCAGATCGTGGGTTCTGCACGTAAAACCCAAGAATCAGTTTTTTTTTTTCAGTAATGTTTGAGAAATAGGGACACTGTTCCTATGCGAAAACTTACAACGCAAAAGAAAACACGCGCGCATTATACTGATATAAAATGAGCACTTTAAAAAAAAGCTGGTGCTAATTGCGGTGGGGATAGTTCCTCTTTAAACAACTGTTCATTTTACCATCACGTTCGTTCTTGCTATGACATTCTAGCCTCTTGCACTGTAATAAGCAAAATAAATAAAAAAGAATTTCATGTGTTGCGAAAACTATTCGTACGTTCTTCACACTATCAATACCATCTACGCGTGAAAACGTTGCTCATGGCCGTTAGAACCCATGCATCAGCTACCCACATCTGCAAAGGACGCAGAGCGGAAGCGGCACAGTAGCTAGGCGTTGCTGGCCCAGACAGCTGGAGTCTTTCACGCGCCGGCCGAACAAAAGTATCCTGCAGGTACGTAAATAAACCTACGAAACCACCTCCACACACTGTCATGAGTCAAAACTTGAAACTGTGGTAATTCGCGGGTGTTCGAGCACACCGCGTGCCTGCGTCGCGCTTCAGCATCTCGAACTCAACCTGCGTATGCTTTGCACCTTACATCATTGTCGTTTTCTCTATTCTATTGCGCAGTGCCGACACGGCATTACTGAGGCCAGTTACTGACTGATGAAGCAAAATCTCGCCTCGAAAGCTCCTCCGCAGGGCCCTAACGACGTTTTCCGCGGATTTCTTCCGGTAGCCTGTTAGCCGTCGTTTGCTGCGGCAGGGTTGGCATAGGCGGCGTCACTGTCGAGGCCGCGCCGAGCGGGACAGAAGAGGAGGAACAGGGAAGTGGTTTGAGGAAGTGGACATCGAGGGGTTTATGTGCCATTTGACATACGCGCCGCGTAGCGTCGATACGTACAAACTTTGCATCGCAGTTCTGTTATAGTCCATGAGGTGTCCCGACATGAACCACTTGCATATAGCAGTTGCATGCTGCATGCAGCTGAACCTGGATGTAGCAGCCTCGGAGACCATTTGTCACCATTCCGTTTCGAAGGGGATGCCACCATCACCATCGCCATCATCAACAGCATCGTACTGTGTCACGGCTCAAATTAATGTGACATGTACCACGCCGGGCTGACAGTTCAAACCGTTCTCGTGAAAACGACGCGAAGGTGCTTCACCACGAAGACCTGTAGTGCGTCGTTGTTGAAGCCACCGCCCCCCCCCCTTCCGTCACCTCAACCGCGTGCTTCGCGCGCGACAGAGGATGGCGCGCTCCTTGCCCGCCTTCCTCGCTCTCACACGCGAGATTGAGCCGCGCTCGCCGCCTCAACCTCGCAAGCGTTCACGCGCGCATAAGCATACGGCGCGCGGCGATGATTTTAGAAAGGTTTAAATTGGGACACGCAAGCGTCCCCCAAATGTATATCTCATTTGTTGCCCTTGCATTTTATAGGGATCCTCACGGCGACGGCATACATGCCGCCTGGAGTGTCCGTATAATCGCATCGCTATAAAAGCGGTAAGCAAACGCGCAGTGTTCCGTCACGCGAATGGTTGTGTTCCGTCGCGCGCGATGTATGGTTTAATGGCGCGAATGAACTGAGGCTATGATACCAAAGACAGAACCATGCAGACACCCATGCACGCACTTTGACAGAACTATGCAAAGTGTGTGCATGAGTCCTTTTTACAGCGAAGCTGCATATGGCTAGCCGATTCATCCGTCCGTCTGTCGGGCGCCTGTGTGCCGAAAACTCCTCCGGCGCAACCCCATGCGCATGTGCGAAAAAAAAGAAAGAGAGGCTTGTGATTAGCCACCACCACTTAGATAGCGCAAGGCCTGTTTACGCCGATCCATGAGTCACGCTACCTGGCCCGCAATTTCTATTCACAAGACGGCGTGATGAAAGCGGTGACTTCAAAATCACTGTTGCCTACTCGGGAGCATCCCCATTAGATTCTGTGGCAGTCAGGCCAGGAAACAAGACGTAATCGATCGGAGTGAGAAGACCTTGTGCTTTCTAGGTGGGGTTGGATTAGCTGCGCCAGTAGTGACGTCGTTGCTCTCCGTCACCGGCGAGCGCGCGCGCAGCAGTTTCTCTCTAACTCCGAAATTGGTAGGCCCCACATCATACGTACTCCTTAGGAGGAGGCAGCATTCCACCAGCAACCCCGCAAGCAGAACTGCGATCGAGCTCGTCTACGCCGTGCCGATGCTGCAGCCCAGGCACATGAACAGGCTGATGCAGCAGTATGCAAGCAGCATGCAACTGCTTACCAAGGATCCGGCAGCCTACGAAGCCATATTGCCGGAATTAACCCATTGACAAACACCGGCCCCGCACATTTCAGCATGGCTGGTTAACCATGTGTGCGGAGTGCTTGGGCGGCGATATTTTTGGTACCATCTTTCGGTCACGCCACCGACTACAACGCCAGATTTTCGCGTAGTGGGGCATATAATTCTTTTTTAATATTTACTACTACTACTACTACTACTACTACTACTACTACTAATAATAATAATAATAATAATAATAATAATAATAATCAACAAAATAGCAGACATTAGAACTTGAATACGCCATGAATAGTGTGACAGACGCCGTTCGTTCCCGAGGCAGAGACAGAAGACTGTTCCAGCATGCATATATTGTAATTTAAGCGCATAGTTCTTAGGGAGCCGTTCTTGGGTTGAGCGACGCGATCCCTCTGCGCGAGCGTGCGGACGCGCTCGTGCCACTGCTCGCGCCTTCGTCGTCGTCATGTAGCACCGCTCGCTCCACTGCCCATTCAATGTGGTCTCATTTCACAATCACACGTTACTCTTTTATTCGTAGCTTCACCAAAACGTTTTTTTTTTTTTCGTATTCATTAGCTGTGCGTAGTATCACCCGAGTTTTGGCACACCACCCATAGGAACTACTGGCCACGTATAAGGAAGGCGCACCATGCACCACCACGACCATCATCATCATCATAACTGCCGCGTTCCATTCTTTTCTGCACGAGACATCCCGCAAGGACGTGTTCCGCCCCTGGAGAGGACAATGTCCACTTGCGTATTCTACCTCGTCTTTTTTAGCAGAAAGTCCATCGCCGCCACTCGAGGTGTCCTAGACACTGCCGTAGCTGTTGTGGCCTCTGCAGCTGCAGCTGAAGGCTGCTCCTTCCAGCTACTCTCGGAATCTTTACGCTACCATGGTCACTCCCCGGCTGTGCTGCAGGCTCCATCGTTGCCATCTCTGAAGTCGTCGTCTTCCCAGCCAGAATGCGAAGCATGGGTTGCCCTGCTCCAGCCGGAGTCTGTTGCCGCACCATCCGCGCAGCCAACTGTGACTCAAGCAAAGACATCGATAAGCGTTGGGCTGGAGCTGTCCACACCGTCACTACAGCGCGGCTCATCAGGCCCCCGTGAGCTTGGAGGTTGCCAGCGCCGCCACCTTTGCATCGCAGCCACGATCCATCCCAACGTCACCAGTCGTGAGACCTGTTAAAGCTTCGGCCATGAAGCCTCCATCAGGAGTGGGACGCCATCGCTTCAACTGCCTGGATGAACCCCTCACCAAGAGCTGTATAGTAGTGTGGAAAACAGTCCACCGTGTTTTGTTAGTGGGCGACTTTCACCGTTTGCCGTGGTGTTGTCGGTGAGATACCACCGATGCGCCCTTGTGACTGCCGCCTGCGATCTGTGATTGCCGTGTGTTTTGGCCGACGATGACTGAAGATCTACCGGCACACTTTGATATTCGGGTTTTTCATAAGCCTTTTACCTTTCCTGTTTATTTGTAAACATCTGTTTGTATAAATAAAGGTTAATTAACGAATTTTCGTTGATTTTGTGTTCAAAAGCATAGAACCTGCCAAATTTGTTCCCTGGGTCCGTCATGGTTGATTAGCGTTCGGGAATAAATGATTCAAGTGTTTAAACCCAATCAAATAAATCGAAGGGTGTGATGAATACGCTGAGCGATAATTTTTCAAAAAGGGGATGTACAGGCTTGTGGCTCAGGAGCAAAGGAGAGACAGCTCACCCGAATCGACGCACAAAACGAACCGCGAGCGGTGGCTTTGCGTGCCACGACCAGGCGCCGTCCTTGTATTGCTCTCATATACAGGGGCGCGCTATCCGAGTTCTAGGCGCCGCCCAAGGGAAGGCGCTACAGGAACAATATGAAAGCTAGTAGCTTACCAAAATTCTGCATTTTGATTGTCGCAGGAGTATTTCTACCGGGTGTTCTGCCGGGGGCATTCGACGCAGTGTGATACATAGCCTTTGCAGGTCAAGGTTCACATGAGAGGATGACAAAAGAAAGATCTCTCACGGAACAATAAGGGGCTCATTAACTAAAATTTGCTAATACAATTTTCAATCATCGAACGTTAGGCCGCCTGTGACCAGTGGACGTGTGTAGCTTGTAGTAAGCTCATAACAATTCAGCTTGCAAGCAGATTAAAAGCCCTTCGTTAAAGCACGATTACGCGAAGAATTCTGCTCCATCGTGCGCGAAAAACCGAAACTGTGCGTGTCAGGAGAGCACTCAAACTACGGCTTATGGCGACACTAATGGAAATAGTAAGTCGAGAGAGGTCGAAAAATTGGGCTTCTGTAATAAGTAATTGGTTATTCCTAGGGAGGACAGAACATTCCTTACCGACACAAGTGACGAAAGTTGAAAATTGGCGTGGTGCCTTCTATTGGACGATGGTACATTCAGGTGGTGTCATCACTGGCTGATTATTAGAGAGTGGCAGAGGGGAAGGTCACGCAGGGTTTCGCCTCAACTCCTCCGATTTATATTGAGGAGCAGCAGCATAACTCAAGGTAGAAATTTTCAGCGCAACAAAGTGGTATACTGACACACAGAAGAATATGAAAGACTTCCAGGCGAATAACCTATCCATTAACCTTTGCTTAATAATTTTCTTCAGCGTACTTTTAATCTTCCTCGACGTGTTGACGTGATGTGACACACATTGAAAAAGCCCATATATCCCAGATTCTGTGATTCTATACAGTTATATGGATCCTTCAGGATCTTCAAAGTAAACGCGTTTGTTTAGACAGGAATACATGTGACACTATAAGGCTATGCTGCAGGGCACACGGGTCTTATTAAATTATGTGGTCTTACATGCCGAAACCACGATTTTATTAAGAGCCACAACATAGTGGGAGACTCCGGAATAATTTGTACCACCTCAGGTTCTTTCACAGGCACTTAAATCTTAGCACATGGGTGTTTTCGCATTTAGCCCCCATCGAAATGCCGCCGCCGTGGCCGAGATTCGATCCCGCGACCTTGTGCTTAGCACCCGAACACCACACGGGCCTTTTAAACACCTTCTGTGGGGATATGCCGCCAAGAGAGACCTTTAAGGCAGAATGTGGCGACACCAACTCGGAGATGTGGATTTGCCAATCTTCTACTCTCAATCTAGAAACACGGAAAGTTCATATGTTATCAATATGAGAATAGGCCATGGAGATCCACCTCATCGAATTGATTCTCGTCAGCACGCTGCTTATCTACGTGAGGCGATCTCGGAACGTGCCAGGACTTGATTTGTTCTTGTCACCCAAAGAATCCATTTTTTGGTCGATAAGCGGATTCTGAGGGCAGAGCATAGCCAGGGGTGCTATCTTGCAACGGTTTGGAAGGCGAACCGTTGGATTCTCTGCTTTCATAGCCCAGAGGTGGAAGAAGCAGAGGATGAAATGAATGGACGAGTGGAGCGCGTCACCATTTGGCGCGATAGTTGGGGGTGATAATAACGGTAGAATTTTTCTGCTTGCTCAATAAATGTCATTTTGCTTTAAATATTTGCACGTAAGCTATAAATTATAAACGCCTGGTGCCGCGTGCTTGCACAACACTTTGAGAAATGTATTTTTCTTCTTCTTAGGCGACATATAGTGTCGAAAGTGTAGAAAACTTGATGAAACGTTCTGAAATCAACAGCGAAGCCCCGCCTTATCTGTTATGCCTGCACAGCCAAAATATCGAGTATATATCGAGCAAAGCCAAAAATCGAGAAATACCCCGCCACCTCGTGCTTAGCAGACCAACACCACCGCTACTAAGCACCCGTGGCGGTTGGGCACAGCAGCTTGCGAACTGACTCCTACTGCCGCTATTGCGTGTGTGTGCAAATGTGTGTCCGTGTATCCTGGCCCGTTTGTGCTTATTCTTATTTATGTCCTTGTATTTTACATTTGCGTTTGTTATCCTAAGTTTTCTTCAGCTCCGTCGTTTATCAGAACTTCATTAGCTTGCCTTATTTGAAACCCCAAGTTCTGTGAATAGAAGGGCTGGCCTCTTGGATCTCTTTAGATCCTTTCTCTTACGTCTACCTTGTCTTTTCAATCTGCCTTTTCGCTTTGTTTTCTCTTACAATTCTCTCCTTGGTTCTTGTGCTGTTGCAGTGAGGTGATTATCCAACTTAACAAAAGAAAGTTATACCAGTTACGACAACAGAAAAGTTTACAGGTGGATTATGTTAAAAGCATCACGTGGGTTGCACAGTTACTTCGTCGGTTATCCATATTCATGTATTTATATATCACGGCATGCGCCAGCTCGCCAGAATTGCGCATGAATCGGTGCTATTTTGTCAAACAGCAACTTCCTATAGTGGATTTGTTTTATTGCGATTATGTGGAATTATGTGGAATGTGAATTATGTGGATTATGTGGAATTATGTGGACAAACAGGGCGCATTTTTGCCGTCGCCACGCGTCGTATGCTGTATGTGAGTGTGAAAGCACGGGGAGGAAACCGCCAATCGCTACTCACCCCCGTATTCAGGAATGCATCGTAATTTGAAGGCCATGGTTGACATGATTTAAACGACGCCTGTCGTCAACGCACCGAAGAAACGCACAGTGCGTCTTCGGCGCGTTCGAACCAGGCGTCATTTATATCAAATCAAGCATCAGCTTCAAGTTAAGTTGCATTTATGAATACGGAGGTCAGTCTGGTTCGTGCGAAGGAAGTTGCAGTTTCGCCCGAAAGGCGAAGCAGCGAGTGCGATAGCAAATTAGTAGATAGCTATACGAAGTACGAATAGGATCCGCCGTGGTTGCATAGTGTCTTTGGTGTCGCGCTGCTAAGCACTATCGCAAAAAAAAAACAGAAACAGACACACAGAGCCATTATCGCTGTCTCGGTGTGTCTGTTTCTTTTACAGCGTAAACTGCTATGGGCTCATTCCAACAGCTGTTTCGGGTCGTGATGGTGTCCGCAGCCGCTGGTGTCCAGTGTCCGAAGCAGCTATCGCGGCGAACGATAAAAAAATAGACAGGCCCGGTTCTCACCTGGATCGAACGCGGGCCCGCTGGGTAGGAGAGAACAATTCTACCACTGAGCCCCGCCAGCGTTTAGCGCGCGTGGGACACACGGGATGTGACATGCGCGCTGCGTAGCGTCGACGCGTGCACGTTTTGCATTGCACTTGCATGTTATTGCACCACGTAGAAGGCCCTGTAGCAGATGCACAGGGAGCGGTACAAGGCAGCTAAAGAAGGTCGAGGAAGATAAAGGAGTTTAAGGACATGTATACAAAAATGCTAGCAAAAATGTACATTATGTATTTGATTAAATCAAGCTGGCTAGCTGGCTAGCTGACTATGCCACCGCCGTGTTTCAAAGGGGATGCCAATAAATCATCATCATCATTAGCATCGTATCGCTCCACTTCCCTTGCAATGGTAGATTCGCTCCGCGTACCGTCTATATGGGCGCACTTTGCTAGGTACTTGCATATCATTACACCAGGTGGCACACCGTGCAGCAGCTGCATAGGCAGCAGTGCAAGGTAGAGAGAGAAGTCTTGAAGAAGGAAAAGAAGACTGTCCAACTATATAAGCATTGCGTTAATTAAAAACGTGTATGACATGCTTAATTAATTCAAGCAAGCTAGCTTACTATCTTGAACCAGGCCGTTTCAAGCGAATGCCATTAAATCAGCATCCTTATCATTGCTGTTGTATCGTGCCAGTAAAACTCCTTAATCTCTAAAAAGTAGCGCCATTCTTGGCTTTTTCCGCCACACCGCTTTCCCCAGCGTTTCCTCCTCGCCGCCTCCTGTCAGCCCAGTCTCCTCCGTCCCCCCCATTGGCCAATCCGTGTCACGTGGAAGCACGCGTTGCGCTTTTGTACTTTTTTCTTCTTTAGAGCGCGCTCCGATCGCCATTGACGCGCCGTGGTTGCTCAGTGAATATGGTGTAGGTTTTCCGAGCACGAGGTCGCGGCATCGTATCCTGGCCACGGCAGACGCATTTCGATGGGGGCGTAATGCGAAAACAGCCGTCTACTTAGATTTAGGTGCACGTTAAAGAACCCCAGCTAGTAGAAATTTCCGGAGTCGTCCACTACGGCGTGACTCATAATCAGAAAGTGGTTCTGGCACGAAAACCACATAATTTAATTTTTGATCACCATTGTCGACCCAGTGCGAAGAAAGTACGCGCAAACCGATTGATCGAGTGCGTTATCGGATCAAATTGAGTCCGTCAGGCCCGATGACATCATTGCGATGCCCTGCTGCTGCACCTTCGGTAGCCACAACCGACAAGGCGAGTGCAAAAGGCTCTTTTGTTGACCATCCGGTGAGCCCAACGCACGCATAAGAAAAAAAATCATGGATGCATAGCGTCGGGTGGGCTGACTTCAAGGAGGCTGCAAAGATTACGCGGTTTTGTCAAGTGCCATGGTTCTTCAGTACCTCCTAATTTGAACCTAGTTTTTTACTGCCTCTTTAGAAAGTGATTGCGTATGTGTCCATGCTGTGCGTTGTTTCTAGCGCGTTTAGGTTCACTTTTTCCGAAACTGCTCGCTTCGTTTCATAGGCGTATAGTTTTGCCACGAAAGTGCTCGCACCTGCAGCGGGTGTCTGACATAGAAGCCACTTTATTCAGGCAATTGTTTTCAGCTCCATCAGATGGTCGCGCATAGTCGACGATCTTGCAAGGCTCAGTAACGCTTACAAATGCAGTCGTTCAGCTTCAGTGTACGCCCACACGTGTTGATTTGGTTTGTGGTGTTTAACATCTATAACGTCCCGAAGCGACTGAGGCTATGAGTTAGGTCGTTGTGAATGGCTTGGGATACCTTTATTTAGGTCACCTGGGGCCGTTCAACGTGCACTTTGACCGTACAGTATATGCGCGCGTAAAATACTCATTGATGTTCCGTAATTCGCCCCGCACGGGTGCAGTATATAGCACTATGTCAGAAGTTGGTGCCTGGGCGTGATTGTTTTTCTTTAATAGGTCTGCGCCACCAAAGAAACTATCTACAACCTGCTGTGCCACTGTCCACGATATTTACCAGAAAGGCAAGAACTTGCTAACGCCCTCCAAAAACTGCACAATCGGCGGCTTTCTGTGCAGGTGCTGCTGGACCATCGCCTCCATTGCTCGTCGGCCCATAAACTTGTGAAGGCGCTTTTGTGCTTCTTGAGGACGACGGGCTTGTGTGAACGTCTGTGACTATTAAAGCAATTTCTATTAGACCACATGCGTCAGCGAACTCATCGCTAATTTTCTCCTTTCCTAATTGCCTTCCTCTCATGCTTGTTTTCTACTTTCAATTTCCCCCGGTGTAGGGTAGCCAACCGGGCATTATTCTGGTTAACCTCCCTATCTTCTGCTTTTCTCTTTCCTCCCTCTTTAATAAGTTTTACTTACTAGTTGTAGCAACATGACATTTCGTATTATTGGCGGCACCTCCAGGACACAAAGGGTGCGATCTTGTACACGTTCCAAACTCGAACGGAGGCGGTCCATTATTTCCGTCGCGAAATTGGCGGTCCGTTCCGTCGCGCTCGACCGATAGCAGACGACACGGAATGACTGACAGCAAATATCACTCCACAATTGACGTCATGGCGTTCATCACCATTCAAACTGACCAACCGTGGGCGGCTCGGTGGAACGGACCGCCTCCGTTCTATTTTGGAACGCGCAGAAGATCGCACCCCTCAGCCGCAGCGGGAACACCAAGGCTAGAACCAGGGCTGGACCTTGGGTCAGAGTACGCCGACACCTGCGCGTGCCAGAAGGGTATAAGACCGACTGTCCGCTGTCGCGTCGCGGAGAAGCCAATTTTCAGTGCGAACGCTCCTTGCTCTCAGGTGCTCTGCTGAGGCCCCCGTTAGCGCTTACATGTGCCCATGAGGAGCAGTACTTGTAAAAAAGAAAAAAAAAGACTATCTATCGTCGCGACGAGAAAAGCAGCTGCAACGAAAAAAGCACCCCACCGTGCGAGAATAAATTACGGTATGCCAATGAGTGATCGGCCCACTGGCCTCTTGCAGTTCGTCTCTATCCTGGCTGCTGCCGGGCGCGTCCTCGGTATTGGAGGGAGGAGCAGTGGCTACTCGCACGTTTTGTGTGCAGGATTATCGCAGCAGAAAAAGGCCGCGAAGGAACACAGGCCTCCTTATAAGGTTGCAATTTTTTACTGCTTAACGTTAACGTTTTTCTGCGTCCGATTAAGTAAATGGCTATCCCATGCGTCAGATGCACTGTATGTTGCCTTCTATCTCCTGCCACAAATAATATAGCGGCTTTAGATTATGAAATGCGGACGGAGTTGCTGCGGAAGCTGCGCGCAGAGCAGTTATGTAAGTTTGCATCCCAGTACCACGACAAAAATTTGTGAATCTTGCAATTACCATTAAAACTTAATGATTGTTTTTCCTTCGACTTTCATTGCTTGTGCGAGCCTGACAGCGCAGTGGACTTTCTGTATATGTGCTGTATACTTTCCTCGTCTGCAAGACCGTCATAACCACCTTTATTAAACTGACTTGAGGAATGTTTGGTGCCACAACCATATTGTCCTTTCTTTCTGTATACCCGCCGCGGTGGCTTAGCGGCTATGTGGTGTAGCGCTGTAAGCACCAGGTCGCGGGATGAAATCGCGGCCGCGGCGGTCGCATTTCGATGGGGGCGAAATACAAAAACGCCTATTGTCCCGTGCATTGGGGGCACGCTAGAGCAGGTCGTCAAACGTAATTCAAAGTCCTCCACTACGGGCGTGCTCATGACTCGTAATCAGATCGTGGGTTCTGCACGTAAAACCCAAGAATGAGTTTTTTTTCTGTAATGTTTGAGAAATAGGGACACTGTTCCTATGCGAAAACTTGCAACGCAAAAGAAAACACGCGCGCATTATACTGATATAAAATGAGCACTTTAAAAAAAAAGCTGGGGCTAATTGCGGTGGGGATAGTTCCTCTTTAAACAACTGTTCATTTTTCCCATCACGTTCGTTCTTGCTATGACATTCTAGCCTCTTGCACTGTAATAAGCAAAATAAATGAAAAAGAATTTCATGTGTTGCGAAAACTATTGGTACGTTCTTCACACTATGAATACCATCTACGCGTGAAAACCTTGCTCATGGCCGTTAGAACCCATGCATCAGCTACCCACATCTGCAAAGGACGCAGAGCGGAAGCGGCACAGTAGCTAGGCGTTGCTGGCCCAGACAGCTGGAGTCTTTCACGCACCGGCCGAACAAAAGTATCGTGCAGGTACGTAAATAAACCTACGAAACCACCTCCACACACTGTCATGAGTCAAAACTTGAAACTGTGGTAATTCGCGGGTGTTCGAGCACACCGCGTGCCTGCGTCGCGCTTCAGCATCTCGAACTCAACCTGCGTACGCTTTGCACCTTACATCATTGTCGTTTTCTCTATTCTATTGCGCAGTGGCGACACGGCATTATTGAGGCCAGTTACTGACTGATGAAGAAAAATCTCGCCTCGAAAGCTCCTCCGCAGGGCCCTAACGACGTTTTCCGCGGATTTCTTCCGGTAGCCTGTTAGCCGTCGTTTGCTGCGGCAGGGTCGGTATAGGTGGCGTCACTGTCGAGGTCGCGCCGAGCGGGACAGAAGAGGAGGAACAGGGAAGTGGTTTGAGGAAGTGGACATCGAGGGGTTTATGTGCCATTTGACATACGCGCCGCGTAGCGTCGATACGTACAAACTTTGCATCGCAGTTCTGTTATAGTCCATAAGGTGTCCCGACATGAACCACTTGCATATACCAGTTGCATGCTGCATGCAGCTGAACCTGGATGTAGCAGCCTCGGAGACTATTTGTCACCATTCCGTTTCGAAGGGGATGCCATCATTACCATCGCCATCATCAACAGCATTGTACTGTGTCACGGCTCAAATGAATGTGACATGTGCACCACGTGGTCTGCCTACCTGTGTTTACTCTTCGGTGCACGTTATGACACCTCCTCGCAAGGGACGAACCTGAAAAAGGGATTCGTAGAGCTACGCGCGTGGCGGCAACCAGGCATCATCGGACTTAGCAGACCGCCTTGCAGAGAGCAGGGCAAGCCGCAGTTTGCCGTCGACGCCGGGCTGACAGTTCAAACCGTTCTCGTGAAAACGACGCGAAGGTGCTTCACCACAAAGACCTGTATTGCGTGGTGCCGTAAATGGAGCTCCTATGAAGCTGCTCCCCCAGCTTACGCTGTGACTGTGCTGCGTGAGCCGCGCAGGCATGTGACTTTCTTTCTACGCTAGTCGACGGAGCAGTGCACGCAATTTCAACGACGATCTGGTCAAGCTTTCTACGTCCTCGTTCAGTCGCGCTTACACATTCATTCAAACCAACTAGCCCACCAACGTGTTTTAACTAAATTAACAGGCACGGTGTCAGGCGGGCAGATGTAGAAATGAACACATCTCGCTTGATGAGCACGGAAACTAGCTGTCTAAATGCCCGAGTGAGGAAGCGCGATCCAATTAACCATCGTGCGTCCCTCGCTTCAACGTGAACGAAATGTCGAAAGCACAGTGCATACGAAGCTACGGCACTACGCGCCCTCTGCAAACCTCGCAGATCGCTTTCAATATACTTCGCCCACACGGCCCCGCGGTGAGCAGCCGTCGTTCAAGCCCCCCCTTCCGTCACCTCAACCGCGTGCTTCGCGCGCGACAGAGGATGGCGCGCTCCTTGCCCGCCTTCCTCGCTCGCACACGCGAGATTGAGCCGCGTTCGCCGCCTCAACCTCGCAAGCGTTCACGCGCGCATAAGCATACGGCGCGCAGCGACGATATTAGAGAGTTTTAGATTTGGGGGACGCAAGCGTCCTCCAAATCTAAATCTCATTTGTTGCCCTTGCATTTTATAGTGAACCTCACGGCCATGGCGATGGCATACATGCCGCCTGGAGTGCCCGTATAATCGCATCGCAATAAAAGCGGTAGGCAAACGCGCGGTATTCCGTCACGCGAATGGTTGCGTTCCGTCGCGCGCGATGTATGGTTTAATGGCGCGAATGAACTGAGGCTATGATACCAAAGACAGAACCATGCAGACACCCATGCACGCACTTTGACAGAACTATGCAAAGTGTGTGCATGAGTCCTTTTTACAGCGAAGCTGCATATGGCTAGCCGATTCATCCGTCCGTCTGTCGGGCGCCTGTGTGCCAAAAACTCCTCCGGCGCAACCCCATGCGCATGTGCGAAAAAAAAGAAAGAGAGGCGTGTGATTAGCCACCACTTAGATAGCGCAAGGCCTGTTTACGCCGATCCATGAGTCACGCTACCTGACCCGCAATTTCTATTCACAAGGCGGCGTGATGAAAGCGGTGACTTCAAAATCACTGTTGCCTACTCGGGAGCATCCCCATTAGATTCTGTGGCAGTCAGGCCAGGAAACAAGACGTAATCGATCGGAGTGAGAAGGCCTTGTGCTTTCTAGGTGGGGTTGGATTAGCTGCGCCAGTAGTGACGTCGTTGCTCTCCGTCACCGGCGAGCGCGCGCGCAGCAGTTTCTCTCCAACTCCGAAATTGGAAGGCCCCACATCATACGTACTCCTTAGGAGGAGGCAGCATTCCACCAGCAACCCCGCAAGCAGAACTGCGATCGAGCTCGTCTACGCCGTGCCGATGCTGCAGCCCAGGCACATGAACAGGCTCATGCAGCAGTATGCAAGCAGCAACTGCTTACCAAGGATCCGGCGGCCTACGAAGCCAGATTGCCGGGATTAACCCATTGACAAACACCGGCCCCGCACATTTCAGCATGGCTGGTTAACTATGTGTGCGGAGTGCTTGGGCGGCGATATTTTTGGTACCATCTTTCGGTCACGCCACCGACTACAACGCCAGATTTTCGCGTAATGGGGCATATAATTCTTTTTTAATATTTACTACTACTACTACTACTACTACTACTACTACTACTACTACTACTTCTAATAATAATAATAATAATAATAATAATAATAATCAACAAAATAGCAGACATTAGAACTTGAATACGCCATGAATAGTGTGACAGATGCCGTTCGTTCCCGAGGCAGAGACAGAAGACTGTTCCAGCATGCATATATTGTAATTTAAGCGCATAGTTCTTAGGGAGCCGTTCTTGGGTTGAGCGACGCGATCCCTCTGCGCGAGCGTGCGGACGCGCTCGTGCCACTGCTCGCGCCTTCGTCGTCGTCATGTAGCACCGCTCGCTCCACTGCCCATTCAATGTGGTCTCATTTCACAATCACACGTTACTCTTTTATTCGTAGCTTCATAAATATGTTTTTCTTTCGTATTCATTAGCTGTGCGTAGTATCGCACGAGTTTTGGCACATCACCCATAGGAACTACTAGCCACGTATATGGAAGGCGCACCATGCACCACCACCATCATCATCATCATAAGTGCCGCGTTCCATTCTTTTCTGCACGAGACATCCCACAAGGTCGTGTTCCGCCCCTGGAGAGGACAATGACGACTTGCGTATTCTACCTCGTCTTGTTTAGCAGAAGATCCATCGCCGCCACTCGGGCTGTCCCAGACCCTGCCGTAGCTGCTGCGCCCTCTGCAGCTGCAGCTGAAGGCTGCTCCGTCCAGCTACTCTCGGAATCCTTACGCTACCGTGGTCACTCCCCGGCTGTGCTGCAGGCTCCATCGTGGCCCTCTCTGAAGTTTTCATCGTCCCAGCCAGAATGCGAAGCATGGTTGGCCCTGCTCCAGCCGGAGTCTGTTGCCGCACCATCCGCGCAGCCAACTGTGACTCAAGCAAAGACATCGATAAGCGTTGGGCTGGAGCTGTCCACACCGTCACTACAGCGCGGCTCATCAGGCCCCCGTGGGCTTGGAGGTTGCCAGCGCCGTCACCTTTGCATCGCAGCCACGATCCAGCCCAACGTCACCAGTCGTGAGAAATGTTAAAGCTTCGGCCATGAAGCCTCCATCAGTATTGCGACGCCATCGCTTCAACTGCCTGGATGAAGTCCTGACCAAGAGCGCTAGTTAGTGTGGAAAATAGTGCGTCATGTTTTGTTGATGGGCGATGGCTCCGGTGGCCGTGGTGTTTTCGGGGAGATACCATCGATGCGCCCTGTGGCTACCGCCTGCGATCAGAGATTGCCGTGTGTTTTGGCCGGTCGACGATGAGTGAAGATTGACGGGCATAGCTTGATATTTGTTTTTCATTAGCGTCCTGTCTTTATAGATTAAGTGTAAACATCAGTTTGTATTTAATAAATGCTAATTAATGAATTTTCGTTGATTTTATGTTGAAAAGCATAGAACCAGGCAAACACTTGGGAGCCGTGCATCGCATGTGCCAGTAGGTTCATTGCAGCAGTAGCAGCAGATGGCGTTCGCCTCAGCGCATCCGCAGCGGCGGCGGCACCGGACGTGCGGGGGCGAAAGAAAAAAAAGAGAGCACCAGAAAGCTTGCCTTCGCACATAGCGTTCGCCGCGAGCGTTTCACGGTAAAGACAACGCCTGCATAAGCTGCAGTTGCCAGGAAGCGGCAACTGCAGCATACGAAGCAGGGAGTGCCGTTACTAGACTTTCGTATGCAAAAGGGGAACCTACGTAGCAACCTATTTGTGTTGTGTCCGGGCTATGGGGAGGCCACGTATAATGAGGACTACTAAAGGGCAGCGTGCATACGAGGCGCGGCGAAAGTGTGGTTAAGTGTACTTCTCTCTAGTCCACTCTTTGTCGGTGCACGAAGAAGCAGCGCAGGCCAAATTTCAGGCCGTGGAGTCGTCTTAGGCTAATAGGTGAAAAGCACGTGAACGTCGGCATCTGAATAATTTCAAGCTACGTCGCAATAGGTAATCATTCTGGTTGTCGCTTACAGCTTCGTGTCTAATCATCTTCACAGCGTAGATTTTAGTCCAATTTTTTTAAGCAATGCTACCTGTGCATGTTTACCGATACAGTAAATGGCGATCTCATAAACCAGAAATATACACATTACGTTATTACGACGAAAGTATTGTGCGCCCCATGAAGCGTAACATCTGGCGAACGTCCGACGTCAACATCCGATGGTACGAAAACCCACGTGACGAAGATATGACGTCCCGTTCGCGGCGCTGGATCTGCTGCGGCTCGCACTGCGAAATCCCACGGTGATCAGCCGGACGGACGCCATGGTTCACACCAAAAAAAAAAAAAATTTCCAATTCGCAAATTCAGTTTACCCACGTTTAATACCGCCCTGTCCCACTCCCAAAACTGACTTGGCCCACTCCCAAAATTGACTTGGCCCACCCCCGAAATTGACTTGGCCCAATTCGCAAATTGAGTTGATCCCTGTTCAAAACTGACCTGGCCTATTCCTACAATTTGGGCGCCCCACCTTCAAAATTTACTTTGGCCAATTCTAGCGCATGGCCAAGGGAAACGGATCACGCGGAAGGGTCATAGTGCTTGCTCATTCAGTGCCCATAAGACGTAAGTGCATCTGCAACTTTTGTCAATGCCGTGAGCTCTGTATACAGCTGAAGAAAAGTGTTTCTACCAAATTATGCGTATACAGAGGGTTCCAAGTGAGCAAGCACACACCAATGCACGGCACCGCTATGTGTGGACGCATTTTGCAAATGCTATATTCACAATGACACGGCCAAAAAAACAATCGTTAAGTAACCTTTAATTATGTACAATAGTACTTATAGTTATAAAACAAAGCTTAAAGCATTAAAAACATAAAGATCAAACGACGACGATGCGAAGTTGGTCGTCCTCGCCCAAAACAGAAGGCGAGGACCGAATCACCAGCCGTAGACACCGAGGCGAATCGACCCCATCTCACCGAGGCCAACACGGCAACCGCTGCAAGTTTCCCCATCAACAAGCGCGAAGCACGAATGTCTCAACGGCAGATGTCGCCCCTGCAATGGGACTTGCAACCAAAACACTGGGGTCACCATCCTACCGAGGCGTGATGGCAGACGCATTAACGGCATTTACGACCGGTGACATTGGGCTGGATCGTGGCCGTGGTGCAAAGGTGTCGGTGCTGGTAACCTCGAAGCCCAAGGCGGCCTGTTGCGCAGCGCTCTAGTGACAGCGGGGACAGCTCCAACACAGCGATCACCAACGCCTTTGGTTGAATTACAGGTGGCTTTTCGGTGCTTGCGGTAACAGAGTCGGGCTGGAGCAGGGCTAACTATGCTGCGCATGCTGGCTGGGACGACGAAGACTTTAGAGAGGGCCACCATGAAGTGTGCATCATAGGTGTGAACGTGCCATGGCAGCTTGGGGAGTCCGTGAGTGGTTGGGAAGACGAGCGTGCAGGTGCAGCCGCAGTTGCTCCAGCAGCCACAGTAGAGTCGAAGACAGCTCGAGTGTTGGCATTGGACCTCGTTACAAATCCATCCAAGCAGGGCACACAAGTCGTCGTAGTCTTCTCCAGAGGTGAAAGACGTTGCTTGATGTTTCGTGCCGGAAAGAATGGAACTCGACATACGTTTCGTTTCATTGTTGCTGTTCTCTCAGAACATTTTCTTTCCATGATTACGTGGCATACCTCTTTCTCTGCGTCTTGAGCCAACGCCATCTTCGTTCACTTTCCACTGTCGCAATCCAGGCGCCACATTGAAGTTGAAGGATCTGCTATTTATTTATTTATTTATTTATTTATTTATTTATTTATTTATTTATTTGTTTGTTTAGCATTGTTTCAGACACGCTGAAGGTCTTGTATGGCAAGGCTAAAGGCAGATCATTGGTTGCTTGACTGAGGCCTTGTCACCCATACATTGCTCAATGGTGGGGTAGCATAGCATAAGATATGTCGTACATACATATCGATAGATAGCATGGATTCCACATACATAGCATACATTATAAACATACGTGCGTTAAGTACCGTTGTCACTACACAATTTTCTAAGTACGAACAGTTTAGGTCCAACGTAGTATAACCTGTGTAAGAAAAAAATTTGATAAATATATACAAGCACAATATGAAATTGACTTAACAAATGATAATTGCAGATAAAGTCCACAAGAAACTAAATGGCATCGTCTCAATCTGAAAAATAAAGCAAATATATTTTCATAGCATTTTTAAAGCACTTCAATGATCTGTAGTTTTGCATAATGGTGATCGCCTTAGGATGTGCTTTTATGAAGGATGGGACTAAGTGTGCTAGTTGTTTTGTACCGAAGTTGGTCTTGCTAAATGAAACTCTTAAATAGTCGTTCCTGAACTTGTATTGGGCGTTACTCGAGAGGTATTGCTGAAGAAAAATGGGTGTATTTTTCTCAACATCACCTCCTATGTGTATCGCGATTCTAAATTCATATGCTTGGTTAACTTTTAAAAGACCATATTTGAAGAAAAATAAATGCCATATGATTGCGAGGTCCAAGGTTTTCAATACAGCGAACCAACAGGCAATAACTAAGATGGGACCGAATTAACGAATAATATGGAAGGCGTTTCAACCAAACAGGAACAAGGTGCCTAAACGTAAACAATGTTCCTATTGAGGTACAAATAGTGGAATGAATCGTGATTACATGAGGTGTAGAAGTCAGGTTTTCGTCAAAAAGTACACCTAAAGCTTAAAAGGTGAAGTCCGCTCGATTACGCAACTATTGAACTTGAGTCAAATAGCACAGTCATCAGGCTTACTTCTAGGCTTAAAAAGCACATATTTAGTTTTATTGACATTTAACGGTAGCTGGTTCGCTGTTAACGAAACTAAAAGTTGATCTAACCAATTATTGGCTGCAATTTCGAGCACACGTAGGCTGTTACCTGAGAAAAACAAACTTGTGCAGTCAGCACACAATATTATATCTAGTGTAAGTGATATGCTTACAACATCGTTTGCGTATAGAATAAAGAATAGTTGACCTAATATTGACCCTTGAGGGAAACCAAGTGCTACTTCTTTCTTTTGTGAACAAAACCTATTATGACATGTGTATTCTAGTTTGGCAGTGAAGTAATTTTGAATCAATTTTAAGGCCACCCAGCGAATACCATCGTATAGCAGTTTATTAAATAGGATAGTAGGTTCAATGGAGTCTAAAGCTTTTCTAATATCCAGGAAAAAACCAACCATATATAATTTAACTTCGGATTACTGAGGATTCTTTCTTATTTTACCAAGTTCTATTTCAGTAGATATATGTTCACGGAAGCCAGACTGTTGGTCCACAAGGACATGCTTTTCATTCAGGAATGTAGTTTGTCTGCACTTTAGGAGTCGTTCCAGAACTTTCGAAAAAAAAAGGAAGTAGGGCTATTGGTCTGTAATTATTTAAATCAGCGACGGAGCCTCCTTTGCAGTATAGAATCACCTTGGCGATTTCCATAGAATCGGGAGAGATCGCATTCGCTAAAGCACTATTACAGATATGGCATAATAGACCCGAGACAATATCAGTAACAGCTACGATTGGTTCTGCTGTTATGTGATCTGTCCCTGATGCAGTATCCTTTTTCAAGGCCTTAAGAACGGAAAATACCTACATTTCAGTTCACGGTGACAGGAAAATGGAATTAGAGCTCCGATAGTTTACATACATTTCACATACCATTAATGAACCCACTAGAGCAGGATGTCCCACCAGAAAATAAAAAATAATTGAACTTGCTTGCCAAGGGAGCTCCTCTGTATTTGGTACCAGCAAACGTTAGAGTGTTCGGGCTTGTGTTTTGCTGATTTCCTTTAAACCTGCGAACTGTGTTCCATAATTTCTTTAGATCGTTTGATACCGTGGAAAACATACGTTCATAACACTTGTTTCTAGCTTTCTTGAGGTCTGCAGTCAGCTTGCTTCTTATTTTCTTGTATTGACCTAATATAGCAGAATCCCCCTATAGTGAGCAAATGTATCAAATAATTTTTCGCGGTTCTACAATCTTTTATACATGACGAGTTACTCACGACTTCCTGGCTTTCTTGTACCTTCTCATTTGTTGTATAGGGAAAGCAGCATCATAACACGATTATATTGTATCAATAAACGTCTCATACGAAATGTTCGAATCATTTTCACTGTACACTAGAGACCAGTCTGTGTCGTCTATCACTGAACGAAGAGTAATATTTTCTTCGTTGAGTTGACGACAGAAAGAAGGCCGACATCGAAAACGCCTTCCTTTGTTTTCATGTCGGGGTAAAAAAACAAAATACTGCCAAATGATCGCTTAAATCAGAGGTGAGAATTCCCGAAAGAACATTTGTATCGTGGTTCGTTATGCATACATCGATTAATGATTCAAAATCTGACGTTATTCTAGTTGGCGAACAGATTGTATAAGTGCAATTATATGGATGTAATACGTCAATAAGTCGTTTAGTTTGAGCAGTAGGTAATGTAAGTTAATGTTGATATCGCCAACCAACGCAACATAGAGACTCCGATGGGATGTATATTGCAATTTTTTTTTGTATTGAATTGAATGAATTCATCAAGATCAGCTGAAGGAGGTCGGTACACTGACGCAATTATATTGACAACGTTTTACAGCGACACATTCATAGAAATCAGTAATGCACGAGAATTCAGACAGTAGCTCCTAAGACAGATCATTGGTCAAATAAAGTAAAGTACCTCCACCACGGCGGTGTTTACGATAAACACATTGACATTTATAACCATCAAAAATGAATAATATCACTTGCACTTGAGAACCAGGTCTCAGTAAAAGCAAGAAGTTCCAATTTGTGTTCTAAAGATTCTAAATAACTTACTGTTTCCATAATTCACTTTTCAAGCTTCCAGCGTTGTAAGGGAAGATATATATCTTGTTATCTCTTAGGAAATAAGAAGCGCGTGTGGCAGAGGTGAATGCAGAACTGTCATAGTGAGGCGATACCAATGTGCTCGCCCTGAGAAATGATAGTAATCTGTAACGCCCAGAAGGGGTGCGGAAAGGTCAGCGCACCAGAATTAAATCAGCTTCGCACGCAATACGAAGTGTGCGCTCGCCCTGAGCCCTGCACGCGAACAATTTGCCGTCCTTGTGCAAGGCGAATTGGTAACGTCTTTTCCTGACATCGTAGCTTCATTTTCCACAGAAGCTTCTTGTTTTCTGGTGTCAGACCCGCCGTGGTTGCTCAGTGGCTATGGTGTTAGGCTGCTGAGCACGAGGTCGCGGGATCGAATCCCGGTCACGGCGGCCGCATTTCGATGGGGGCGAAATGCCAGAACACCCGTGTACTTAGATTTAGGTGCACGTTAAAGAACCCCAGGTGGTCAAAGTCCGCTTTGCTTCAATACAGTAATGTGACGTGGTGGAGCATACACAATGTATCGCGGTGAAGCTTAGCAAGAGTGGGAAGGGGCAATTGTCCCGGGACACAGTATGTATTGCTCAATTACACACGCGTGCATCCGCCATCTCCTCTTACAGTACGAGCGCCGATAGGCCTAATAGGTGTACTGGCAGGCCTTTAGAGCTTTTTCGATCGTGCCTGTGGCGACTTGAGACCTTAAGGGTAGTAAAATACATGCATTCATTTTTTCGGACTGCCCGATTTTTCGGACGTTATCGCGTCCCCTAGTGAGTCCGAAAAATCGGACGTTAACTGTACAGCTGACCGAAAGGATGCTTGAAATTGTCGATGGGGCGAACGCGCGGTGGAACGAAGACGAAAACCGAAAAGACCGACGCATTGAGGATTGAACGGGGAATTGAGTGCCGCCGCATTTTTGAAGGAGCCCGAACTCAAAAAAGAAAGTGTTGGTTGACGATAAGATGAAGGTAGCCCTCATCCAAGCCAAAATAAACTCTTTAAACAGTGAGACACAACACTGAGCCATTGTGCAGGGACTGAGAGTATGTCAGGACAGTTGGGGTTGACTTTCCAGCTGCTGAGAGAGAATCTCACTTGTGACAAAGTTCGGGCCTCATACTAATGAGCTTGCTATCAATTGATAGATTAGCTCATACTCGAAAATATTTGCTTCCGTATTCATCTCTGTTTGTTCGTATTTTGAAATGTTTTGCTTCATTTGCAATGGGCTTTAACACCAATTTTTAACATATCTTATTTTCTGGTAATATTACTAGCCCCTCCCTTCTGTTTTCTTTTTGAATAAAATAAACACTACTCCTTACTATTCAAACAGGATTAAGTCATTCTTCTTTATTTTTTTGCCATGCTTACTAGAGAGTGACAGCATCGGGTGACATGGTGTCTGCCCGTCTTCACAAAAAACAAAGTGCTACGTCCCTCAGGGAATTTTACAAAGGGGCTCAGGGAAAACCTGGAAAACTCAAGGAATTTGGGAAAGTCAACTTGGTAGACACCCTGATCTAGAATTAGGTTAGCTGCAACAGTCAGTCTTTAAAAATTTCATAAAACTTAATGACGACCACCCCACCTAGTCGTCTCTAGTGGGCTCATGTGAGTCGTGTGGTTATAGTATCACAGGCTATCTAATACATAAAGCAAGTACCTTTTTTTGGTGTTCTGGTTTACTGTCACTTCAATCTACTTGTACATTTATTCATTTAGCAATTTATTTCTTCTTTAATATTTCTTTCCTTTAGTAAATGTGTTTTACTTTAGGTCGTCACAGACTACATCTGTCAGCATTCAATTGTGTTATTGTGTCAAGCTGCAGGCTGTTGGTACTTTGCAATACTCTTTAAGAAGATTCAGATAATTCCAAGCTACAAATGGTTGTACATTTGCACAGATGTTTGGTTACAAATAAACGCTTCACCTAGAAAAATTATTTTTGTCTTTATCAGTTCTGCACTTTTGATGTTGTGGAGGACCATTCACTTTCTTGTGTTAAGCCAATTCCAAACTGTCACAACGCTTTGGCTACGAGCTTCACAATATGGTTTATTAAAACTATCTAAGAGCGTGCTTTTGAGCCCAGGGTGACCCAGGCCTGCAATGCAGAAGCACCTGTATTTAAATTTGACCTGGTCCTCAAGGGCTTTATCAACATGACATCAAAGATCAATCAAATCCTTTCAGTGTTGATGTTGAATACATCTCCAATATTATTTCAATGGGCTTTCAATACTGAGATGTATCACGTCTTAACAATACTTGAATGGGCATTCAATGATGTCGTTCAACACATCTTCAACATGCCTTCAACAAGCTTTCAGTGTTGAAGTGCAATATGGTTTAAACAATACACCGATGATCTTACAAATTGAAATGACACAATGGTGTTTCGGCAAAATGTTGCGAGCCAATTATCAATACTTATCAATAACTTACTCAATGGTATTTCTACATTACCACAATGCGCTTTCATTGCCATATTTATTATTGTTCATAAACGACTGCTGCGCTCTAGGGCCTAGAATATATTCTAGGCACTTTTATTGGCCCTGTAAAGGGCTGCTGCATGGTTGAAACTCGATGTTTTAGTGAACAGATGAGTTTAGTGAGTAATACGTGCCTCGCCATGACAAAAGTCTGTTGGTTTCGTTGCGAGAGAGGTGTGCCACATCGTCCAATGAAGACCACAACAGGGCACAATAGAACATTCCATCGATTTAATGGCCTGGCGCTACATATTAAAAGGGCCCTGCAATATTTTTTCGACGGTTTTCTCTAGCACTGCAGTGCGTTTATTATAGAATACTGCGATGAACCTCCCCCAAAAAGTTTTCAAAATATTGGCGCACAGAAACGGAAGTTTTTCGTCTTCAGAGTTCAAAATCCGAGTAGACGAGGAAGGAAAACCTTCCTTTTCGCCTTTTATTCTCCTAGTGACCTCACTGGTTGTTTTCAATCACTGCGCTTCTTTCATAGAGATATACCAAAAACTAGCCGCATTGTGGCCTTTACATGCCTCTTTTTTCGACGGCGTAGTTAGCATGCTTACAACCGACGACGTGTGCCGCCCGTACTTTGTCGTGGAGTGTCGATGGTAGTGAAGTTTATTGTGTCTCGTCTGGATAAAATCTTACCCGCCGTGGTTGCTCAGTGGCTATGGTGTTGGGCTGCTGAGCACGAGGTCGCGGGATCGAATCCCGGCCACGGCGGCCGCATTTCGATGGGGGCGAAATGCGAAAACACCCGTGTGCTTAGATTTAGGTGCACGTTAAAGAACCCCAGGTAGTCGAAATTTCCGGAGTCCTTCACTACGGCGTGCCTCATAATCAGAAAGTGGTTTTGGCACGTAAAACCCCATAACTTAACTTAACTCTGGATAAAATCTTGTCTACGTCTGCGTGCCTGCACAGTATGTTCAGGTATTTGGGACATTAACCACTCGCGCCATCTCTCGGTGGCAGGTGCTGTGCATTCTCGTCACTCAATGGGAAATGAATTTCAATAATTGGCTACAGAGCAACAGTTTTTATACACCTAGATGTTTTTAAATAATCTATATGTCATCCTCTCAATAGGCGCAAAGTTTGGCTTTACTGCAGCAACCTTTCTGGGTTCCATGGCCACATTTTTGTACCATTGTGAACTACATAGCGATGTTTGGAAAGTCACACCAGATAAATGCGCCTTGACCAGCTGAAATCACTCGAAAGATGTAAGTAATATGACTCGCTCTTGTACGTGCGAAGGTTTGATTAATTCTGCAAAGTTTCCGAGGTTAAACAGGCACTTGTGTAGAGGTACGCTGCAGCGAAGCAACTTTACGGGGGCAAGTGCCTCTTACGAGATCAGGTTCCCCAAGGCGCATTAAATTTACAGCGCTTTGATGTAAAGTAGAATTTGTGAAAGGTGAAAACATATCTCAAAACATCGTGGGGTAAACAATTTATTTCAAGGGAGATTCGCTTTCTTCGAAATTTCACATTTACCAAAGCGCAAAACACTTGAGTAATGCACTGGATGCAAACCATAGAATAGGGCTGCTAACGAACAAGATGAAACAAGTTTCTCCGTAAATAATGAAATGATTAAAAGAGAAGTTGCCATACAGAGGGTATTAAAAAGGTGCAAGGGCCCCTACAACGGCAAAAAAATGTTTGCGTTGCCTATGTTGTAGAACATATGAAGTAACCCTGATGTCCTAAGTTCCTGGCAGCGTCCCTGCGGTTACCGATTTCAATGGATGGGCGCTATGGAGAGCTTTTCATGTTGAGAACCTCCTCCCTGGACTGTGAATTTTGCACCTGATAAAGCATACAGCATGTTTTTATTTGTTTAAGCGTGTAATGGTGCAACTTAGCTGGGACCATACGAATGTTACCTGCGACCTGGCGTGTCAAGCCAATCAGAACGCACAGCCAATGGCATTAGCGCCATATGTACCATACGTATCTTCCAATGCCAAAACTCGCCCTTGTGGGTAGATGTGGCTGGAGCAGCACGCGGTTGCTCCAGTCAAATAATATAATAAATACTTTGCTTTCGGCGTTCCCGCCGACGCTACGATGTCGCCGCATCACATAGTATCAGAAGTGATGAAAACGACATGCTCAATTTGCGCTGCCGGGCCCCTTTAACCACGAAACTTTTCATTCGGGCGATCACTGTTAAAGTATTCACGAAGTATGCACTATATATGTATGATGCGCTGCCATGTTAATGGCTATGGACTATGTTTTTTTTTTTCAGTTGCCTGCTCCCGATAACAGTGAAAGCAGTATTGCGAATTCATTGATACGGAACGTGTGCCTCTCTCTTCTTTATGAAATATTGCAATGCCTACCATTTGACCAAAACAACCTACCAAAGCAATAAGAAAGACGATGAATGCTTCGCAATCTGTATCCGTCTTGCATACGAGTTTATAATGTTGACACCAAACACCAAGACTGCTGTACTGTATAAGATGCCTGTAAAATGTATAAAGTGTTTGTCATAACTTTTTGTTTGTTTTGAGATAACATTGTACAAGCAGAATTTGCAGGCGTTCTTTCTCCCGGAAATGTCTGGCCAGTCGCGGCACACCTCTGCATTCCAAGAGCAGTAGACCCTTCAACACTACGTAGCTTGTGATATCCCAGCCACAAATTGTCCTGAATCACGTAGTTCAAAAAATCAAACTGGGGAAATACGTGATTAGGCATGAAAGAAGCCAGCGAGTACACGCAAAATTGCCCCGCGACTGGCTGCTCGAAGCACTTTGCATGTATTCGCGTGCTTTTCTCATGCTCGGAAAAACTTTTATGTAACACGTATTGAGCATCAAAAAGCCGTACTGGGAGTTTTTTATGTTGCTCTCCAATTTTCTCACAGACACGTTTTATCTAAATATAATATTTGAGAAGTTGATTCATTAATTAGGAGTAATTATGTAATTAGATGGAATTAAAGAATAATAATCTGAGTATCTCCAAGCGACAGCAAACAACATTACCTTGGTTCGGTCCAGCTGCGTGGCATTTGCATATTTAAATATTAGTGCAGGATAGTTGGGACATCCTGTAAATATACACTTGACTATTATACCATTTAAAGAAAGAAGCTAAAAAGCCTTTCAGTGACTCTTACGTTTCTAGCAACAAGTCTGGGCCCGTCTACCCAAAGAGTTCTTGCATTAGAAATTTTGTAAGAGAAAATTTTAGCCCATGCATCCTGATGCTCGACATATTATTGCCGAAGGCTGCCAGCCAATGGGAAAGTGCGCTTGCGAACGAAAAGCTTTGTGAATCGGTGCCTCATACCCATCATACATGGCGAACCTAGGGACCGGTAAATTATAATACCATAGGGCCCATCCGCCTACAATCAAGTTAAAAACAGCAACGCTGCTTTTTTTTGTTTTCAAAGGTTATTAGATGGGCCCCCAAACAATGCGGAATGTCTTGCAAGTGGCGCAACCTGTAGCTTGTTTAGGTGTGAGCGGCCCAGCAGCAACCTACTCTATAATGCAGGGGTGCAAGGCGCATCCCGTGCTTCGTCTGTTACAGCGCTTCGCTGTGAGGCACGAAAGATAATCCTCGCTGCCCTTGTGCAATTGGCCATTGTGCAGCCGACAGTACCCGCTTTCAAAAGTGTGTGTTAGGGGGCAGTGGGGGGTGCAAGCTCGTCCTTGCCCGTCCGGTAAATCCGTCATGTCTACATCGCCATCAAGCTAAAGTTTCTGCGGCCGTCGTCGTCGCCGTGACAACGCCATCGTCGTTCTGTCATCGCCATGACCATTGTCCTCACGCCTTTTTCGTCATGCCATGGTTTCCGTCATCATCGATGTATAGTTGTTTCCGTCGTTGTCAACCCATGGTAGTTAGTCCCTCCCCCCCATTTCATCGTCACCATCGTCCTTCTACCATTATGATCGCCGTCACTGTCATGCCTTCGTAATCGTCGTCGCCAACACCATTACCGTTGTCGTCAAGCTTCGTCTTCAACGTGATTCTCTGCAATCGTTGTCGTCGTCTTGTAACCGTAGTCCTCACACCGTTCTTGTCGTCATGCCATGGCCGTTGCCGTTGCCGTCATTGCCAAGCTATAGTCATTTCATCGTCATCGCCGTCATCTTCCTGCCATCGTTGTTGTCACCGTAATGTCGTCGTCCCTGTGCCGTCGTCGTGTCGCTTTCATCACACACACGTCAGTGTTACATTGCAACACTTTCGGCAATTCCAAACTGGGCTACCGATACAAAGCTAGGTACATTAATACATTCTACCTGTGCTTTTCTTTTTGATCTTTTTTGTGTTCCCTTACTCTTTTCTCAGTGCAATGTAACAAACTGGACGTTTGTCTTCCTGCAAAATTTTCTGCTTTCACATCTAATTTCTTTCTCTCGTTTAGCATAACATTTAGGATGACACTGCCTGCAATCTGCATTTTTTTTTTTGCAATTGAATCAATAGACTACTAATTTTTATCCTGCCATGAGTGTCCGATCCTGAGACAAAGCCTACTGGAAACGCTATTTTTGCACTAGGCTTAAGGAGTCCCTATCATACTAATATTTCGGACGTCGACTCCGCGTTTTCGCCACAGGGATGCTTGTTGCGTTGTATTATATTGTCTACGTGTAACGAAGCGATTACCGCATTGATCTGTTTCTTTTTTACAGTAGACTCCGCTTAAACAGAACTTAAAGGACAGAAAAATGTGATCTGCTTATCTGAAGTTTCATTTAAGCAAAGGACGCCAAAATCACCAAGAATCATTTTATTCGAAAAGCACCCGACGAGTGTTTTAATAGTACTGTACTGAAAAAAAAACACACAAAGACAAGGATTTTTGACTGCGTTCTGCTTCTAATATTGCGGCTTCTTTTTCGCAAGGCTGTGTTCCCGCGCGAAAGAATTACGAGTAATTTTAAGCAGTTTTTGCGTTCATCATAGCACTGCAGAATTTCCACTACATATTTTACCGTCTGATATAAAACAGTAACGCACACTGGAACAGTAATACCTGTGTATTCGTTAACAGAATCAGAGTCTTCGCCACGAGCTTCGCCGATAATATTTTCGGCGCAGAAAGCTATTCGCGCGCTACTGCAGTTCAGGAACAGTATCAGGAACACCGGCTTCAGTGACCGATAGCAGTAGGGCTGCGCGTCCTGCTGTGTGCGCGCAGTGCGCAGGAGGAGGAGGAGGAAAAACTTTATTTGCTCTAATTGGGTAGAAATTAGCGGTGGAAGATGTGGTCGGCCATCCTCACGGTCTTCTTCCCCATCTGCGCAGGGTCGACGCCCCTATTCCAGGGCACCACTGAGGGTGGCTACTCGGCGAGCGTGCCTTACTAGTCCATGCTGGATTTTCGCAATCTTTCTGTCCTTCTTCCTCTACATATTTTACTCTTTCTGTATAGACTTTCCTTTACCCCCAGTGTGGAGTAGCAAACGGGATGCTCGTCTGGTTGACCATCCTGCCTTTCGGCCCCTTTATTTTTCTCTTTGTCTGGCGGCGAGCAATACTGAGCGCTCGCGTGCCCCAACCATGTATGGCCTACGTTGCTTGGAGTATTGCAGGCAGACACAACTACTCCATCGTCCCGGAGGCCATGCAGAGTGGCCACAGAACTACCGTTTTGGCGGCGTAATACGAAGTCGGAGGTCAGCTGTCTGCTAGACATTTTAAAAGCGTCTGTCGATCGTTGGAAACGCACCCATTATGTCGTGTGTGTTTCACCTTTGACGAAGCTTGGAGGTGTGGGCTAGTTGGTGATCGGTGATCGGCGAACAAAAGGACGAGACACAAGAAACTAGTTCAGATTACAAGTGTGCATCTTTCTTTCCTTCTTTTTCTCTTTCTTTCTTTCTTTCTTTCTTTCTTTCTTTCTTTCTTTCTTTCTTTCTTTCTTTCTTTCTTTCTTTATGTCTCGTCCTTGTGTGCGCTGTACATAGAAGCACATTTGACAGCGCCCTGATCGTGTTGGTCGACGGTGGATTTCAAATCTAGGGAAAAGGGGGAGGAAACGCTTACACGGAAACCTACTTGTCCGCAGAGGTAACATTATGTTTCACCAATGCACTACTCGTTCACTATCATCCTGGCTTATACATTCTCACTCTTAACCTGCACGGAAGAGCCGCATAGAGCCTCCGACTGCGCTATTGTAACACACAAATAAAATCAAGTTTCAATATTGGCCGCTGTGTCGACACCAACCGAACAGGGTGTGCAGCTTCAACTTTCACCCATTACGTACATCAAAGCCCGCGGGATCAAAGAACAGCTGGCTGTTACTTTCGTTCATCTGAGCGTAGAAAACATTGAAGGCGACCGTCGTCATGAAGGATTCAGAGAAACCTCCCGGCAGAGGGGCTTCGCTCGGTGGTGATGGAAATCAATAAATAATTAAGACAGGGCACAGTTTTAGCCTTTTTCTTTCGTTGTACCCCTATCCGGTAGGTCCTTTGGGTCAACGCACTAAATAGCATCCTGTCGATTGCAGCGTCAAAACTTCACCGTATAGAACTATCGCTGAGGCAAAAAGAAAACTTACGATACTTCACCAGTAGAAAGTTCATTCTGGCAGATAAGCGAAATGTGACCTGCTTCCGAAGAGACATCAGAGCGCGTGCGGTAAGCCTAGCGTAACGCCACAGCCACTAAAGCACCGTGGACCGTGTTATCTTGTGTAATATAGGCATGGTGCGATAAGTCGCCTTACTAGATATAGAAAAAAATGTGGTCCGTTTTTCTTTGCCTATGTTTTTATTTGTATGCGAAAAATTGCGTGGTTCCACCATTTGGGTTAGCGTACTAGACACCTTTTACTTACATTACAAAATGCAGCGTTCAAATGACTAATCACTGCAGTTCTACAAGTTAACTTTCAAATTATTATTTAAAGCCTATATCAAATATTTCAGCTCCTTAGATTTGAATGTTGCACCTCTTAGGTAAAGTATTCTACACCATGCGTTACAGCTAATCTTGTTCTTGGCGCATTTGATTTTGTCTACTCCTGCCGCAAAAGATTTGAACCTACTTAAAATAGCAAAAATGAAGCCAAGATTAGCATAACTTTACATCCATCGAGAAGGAATTCAGAGACTAGTACCCCATTTGAGGCGTCTTTTCCCATAATTGACCTTTCCCATAATTGACCTTTCTTATAATCAACATGTTCCCATAATATTATCATAATCACATAAAGAACAATCCAGTTATAGTTTCGCACTGCTGTGCACGATATAGGCTTTCGGGAAGCTTTTATTTGAAACGCCTAAGCATTTCGTGTCAGATTATGGAGACGGATATCTAGAAACCTCTTTCGATTTTTAAGCAGCTGTTAAGACACTACTGTCCTGCTTAAAATACGGAATTGCAACACGAGCCCTACAGTGAAAAAATAAGAAGTTAACGAGCGGATGTCTATAGACCACAGCTGCGATGTTGTAGCATGCCTTTACCATTGCTATTCCTTTTCGAGCTGTCACACTTCGTCAGTCATTAGAGCGACACTCCGCCCGCGTTATCGGTGGGATCAGCACGCCGTGAATGCTGAATTATATAAAAGTGGATGCCATGGTATAAAGAGGAAGACATCGCTACAAAATCGCGGCACAGCTATCTGACCAATCTTTATTATTGCGATAGTAAATATATGGACAATTCAAGCGCATTTCTATCATCGGCGTCGCCGTCACCGTGAGGTTCCGTATAACACCGTCGCCGAGCGTCCTACGCTGTATGTGCGAGGGGAGTCGACGATCGCGGCTCACTCTCGCCCGCGCGAAAGGGAGGAGTGCGAAGAGGAAGCGCGCAGTTTTCTGACGCGCGCGAGGCACCCAGTGTGGTGGAGAGCGCCGGGCGCATGTGGCGGCTGCGCGCGGTCACGCGGCCGTATACCTGTAGAGCCATGAAGGAAGGGAACTGAGGATAGGCCCTGCACCCTCAGCGCGCTAGCAGAAAAGTGTGGAGGAAATGACGTAGTAGGTTCTTTTTTTTTACTGTTTTTTTATTTCTTTGCTGTAGCGGCCACGCCTTTAGGGCCACAATGGCGGCTTTGTTATGGTTCTGTGCGATCACACGTGTTGCTTCGTAGGTTTCGTACCGTGGCAAAGGCACAGTGCGGTAGGTTTGCGTTGGTCTCCGTGTTTTGTTGCGCTGCGTTATCTGGACCGTGCTCTACCGGACGTTGGTGTGTCCAGGTGGGACAGGAGGAACTAAAGTTCGTGAAATGAACGCGCATGCAACGCTGTACGCAATGTAGCGCGCCACGGCAATGGCAACGGACGAAGGAATATCCGCGGGAAATATTGCTCTTGTGGCGGAATCATGCTAACGTGCCATCGCAGGCCGAAACCGATGCGTTTCAGAATCTGTACAATGAACGCCTTGCAGGTCAGTGATTCCTGCTCTTGACAGCGCATATGGTGCATTTGCGGCACGTAGAACGTACGTTATGAATGCATATAGTTCGTGTTCAGTAACAACTTGCTTTTGTGCATATTAAAACACATGTTGCTTAACTGTTGATTGTTCCTCGCAGTACTTGCGACAGCACGAAGTCTTTTAAGCTCAGTGCGTTCGAGGTTCATGGCACAACTGCACAGGTGTACCTCAATACACGTGCTGATAGAGCGTTGCGCAGAATATGTGCATTTTGCTGCCCTCGGCCCCGTGCGCCTGCCAGCCGACGCTTCATCCTGGAAGATGGGAAAGTAGCGGCTGCTTTGACTTAAAGAACGAATCCTCCCTACCGCAGGCGTTTATCTGTGCGCGCGAGAAGCACAAGTAACTGAAGGTTAGCGGATGCGCTACATGAGTCAGCAAGGCTCCACAGAACGTACGCCTGCGAACACATCAAACGGCTGTTCCATGGTCGCACGTAGGCCGGTTCTACGCTCGTACTGTCCTGCACCGTGCGCCGGCTATCGCAAAACTTTGGTTCCGTGATGCTTCACTTACCGTGGTAAGAAAGCACCTCAGGCCGCAGTCAATGAATCTAAACGCGGAGTCATAAATGACATTCTGCCTCCTCGCCGGCGCGCTGTCGTAGTGATGCGCGGCCACCCGAATTTTGTTCAATAAAGCACGACGATTCCTCAAGCGAGAGTGTGTTTGTGCTCATAAACTCCAAATGCGTCAGTGTGTCGTACGTTGCAGTGTAGTGAGAATGCGTACATTTTTTTTCGTATCGCCAGACGTCTAGCTCGCAAGTCCGTCTAAGGGCTCCAGGAAGCCCAAGCAGAGAAAAGCAAGTAGAAGGGAGCAATAGGTGACCTTTTTTTAACAACACGCAAGAACTGGGCAGCGGCCGGTACCTGCGGCTGATAAAAACAGTTCAGTTCGCTGGCCTTATAAGGTACGTTTACCTTCATAAAAGCTGGTAAAAACAGCCGATTCGACCTCATGGCCCAATTTGCGAAGTTCATATGAACTTCTTTTAACATGACTTCGGCAACGGCAATGCAATGAGACATCGCGATTGTTTAGTATTGCTGCGGAGCGCGCGCGTCCGAGCGGCCCGGGTACGCGCAGCGCGGCGTGGTTTCGCGAGAAATGTAAACAAGAGAGGAGAGCTGGCCCGATAGGCGGAGCAACGCCAACTTCGGGCTTCACTTTAGCTTCACAAAGGGTGACGTCAGGGCCTCTCCCGAGTTTTCTTCCTCCATGTGTAGAGCGAACTGTGTTGGGGGCAGAGTCTGGGCACGTCGGCGGCTCGTAGCTACGTGCGTGCTGTGGCGCACGAAGGCGCTCGCTTTGTGTTGAAGCGATAGACAGTACGAACGTCACTTCGCTCACTGCTGCTGTCGCGTTTCCTCACGCCAGTGCTTTGATGGTAAGTGTCCGCCGTCATCGAGTGTGGTGTGTTCATGATTGCTGTGCGCGCTGACACCATGCTTATCAATTTAGTTAGCAAGTGAATGTTTACAAGTTGATACGGCCGATAAAAGTACTATCCTTACTTGGTATCGCTGTCTGCTAATCTTATATTGCAATCGACGCTTCTCCGTTTGGGCGAAACTGCATCTTTTCTGCAGCACGAATACTTCATTTCTCTAAGAATAATCCACCCGGAGAAGCTCTATTGCGCTTCATGTCACAGGCTGACTTTTAAATGATTCTGTTACCAAAAACGAAATATATATTGACGAGTTGTTTGTTCTTTGTTAAATGGCGCAACAGTGGCCTCCAATAAATAGGGCTTCACTATTCAAAGCCTTCGGTCAGACAACGCTGAATATGCGCCAGTTACCGCCAGACTACAGAAACTGATAGGGTTGACAGCTGGGTCTGTGGCCACGAATGCGTTCATCTGAAGTTCGCGAAACCTTGGGAAACAGCGAAGGAAATTGAACAAACGTGCACGTGTTCACATTTTTTCTCATTGTTGTTTTCTTAGGTGTGTAATCATCGAACCATTCATATTGCCTCACGCGCTTTGTGCAACCCATCGCCAGAGCGGTTGCTCCGGCTGTTGGAACCTGTTTGAATCTGTTTGAACCCGATGGAACCAATGAGAAACTTATTGGATGCGGTTTTTCACGCGTTCTCTCGTACTTTGTACGTCAGATATCTCGCAGAATCGTACGATGTCACCGAGACATGAGTTTAGAGGCAACCGACAGCACAGATGAAGAAAAACGGCACACGACACTCCTGAGGGTAACCGAAAAGGGGAAGGGAAGTACAAGCATGTAGGAAACATGCGAGCTTGAGTGCTAGTGGGCGCAACGCCGCGCGATGCTTGCTGCGCAGTCAGCGCTTCGTTTTAGCAATAATTCCTGTACTTGCGCACAAAGAGTAAAAAATAATAAAGATGCAGAAGTTCCACTGCAGACGAACGAATAACCTCTGATTAAATATACATCGCGGCTGGCTGTGGCTGAGATATTTATGTTACATCATGAGAGCCGACAACCTATTTTGGCGCGATGTTTCACCGCTATGTCGGGCCAAGTAATTCTGTCGCGCTTTCTGCGTTAATCTAACTGCATGATTTATTATATTCGTTTATATCATTTTGTGGCATGTTGCTTAGATAGCAACCATAATCCGATGACACGTTATGGACTGTAAGCGATTGCTTCCCACCCGACCAATGGTGGTGGTGGTGGTGGTGGTGGTGAATTGTTGCAACAGGCGGGTTTAGCCTGGCGAACAAGGCCGGCTATTGCTCCGCCCGAGCGTCTCGCACAATACCGCTGAAGGGTTTCACCATGTGTCCATCAAACCAGTCTCTCTTAAGAACTCGATGAGGAGACGTGAAGTTTCTTTTCGGGCTATAACTGATCCCGCGGGAAATATAAGGTGTTGCAGGCGCGCATGCGGAAGGTCCTTGCTTTGCAGATTCTTCAGGAGAGTGTCTCTTTCATATTGGAATTGCTGGCAGGACCACAAAAAGTGCTCAATGTCTTCTGTCTCGTTGCATGCCGAACAGTTCGGAGAATTGATTCGCCCCGTTTTAAATAACCAGGCCGGTGTATTAGCAGATCCTGTCCTTATTCGATATAGAAGTGTGGCTTCCTCTCGGTGCAATCGCTTGGTTACGCAGGGCATATGCGGTGGAACCCAAAGCGACGCAAAGTGATTTCGAATGTCAGATTTTTGCACTTGATTACTCTTTGGGGCCTTGATTTTGGGAGGATGATAGAGCGCTGCGTATGCAAGCGCATCAGCTTTTTCGTTTCCTGAGATACCAATGTGGGAAGGAATCCATTGAAACTTTACTGTGAAGCCTTTGTTGTTGAGCTCTTTCACGATGGCTAGTGATTTGCGTGGGAACTTGAGGGATGGCAAACCACGGTATATTTGTTGTAATGCGGCCTTTGAGTCCGTAAGGACAACCACATTCTGCGGAGGCAAAGTCTTTAATTTGCACCCGACCAATCAATTTTCCTTTTTGTGACAATCTAGCCACATCAAAAGTGTTCCGGAAACATGCCTATGTACAAGCCCACAGGGAGAACATAAGATCATAAAGAAGTTGCAGAAGGAGTACGACAGCTGTCTGAATAATTGCATCAACTGGATCACGCCCTTTCACACGTGTGTGAAAGGGCGTGAAAATTTGTAGGGGCTCTGTTTATGTATACGTTCTCGACCCTGCAATATAATCACGTGTTCGAATGAATTGGTGGCCGTAATGTTCTATGCAGATCATGAATATATCGGCTTATGACTGCTGCCCATTCACGTGGGACTTTCGCGATATGCTCCTCTCGTCAAAACTTCTTTGCGTAGTTTATATTTGGTTGGTCACATTAGGATTTAGACCTGTATAGGCTAGCTCGAGCGAGCAAATTGACAGCGGAAATGTCACCAGCACGCTCGATTGATTTTTTTCCGAGCTGCTATTCCTAGCGCTTACGACAACGCTTCCCATCAAGCCATCCTAGACGACCTTTTGACAACTAAACTTGGAGGGCGAGTATTTCAATAGATCCGAAGCTACTTGGCATGAAGGTCCTTGTTTGTACTTACTGAAGATGGTCCGACTGGCGACCGCTACAAGTGCCGTGGCGTTCTCCAAGGCGGTGTTGTAAGCCCTATTCTTTTCAACCTTGCGCTTTTTGGGCTGGCCGAATCCCTACCGGAAACAGTAAGCGTCTCAATATACGCCGACAAGATCTGCATCTGGGCACCAACAGCGCCTCGCCTGCAGGTTCGTGCAAGGCTGCAGAACGCAGCAACACAGGCATCTGACTATCCTTGCACACAAGGCCTAACGATCTCGAGAGAAATATGCTCGTTAGTCGCCTTTACGCGAAAAGCGATGACTGGTTATCCAGTATGCATCAATCGTCAGCCTATCTCCTACAAGGGAAATCATCGGGTTTTGGGTGTCATTGTTGACCAGGACCTGTCCTGGAACTCTCGGGTTGCCCACGTTAAACAGAAGCTAAAATCTGTTGTCCAGGTCTTCAAATTAATCGCCGGCAACACATGGAGATCATAAGTGGGCTTCATGTTATAGTTTATCGAGCACCTTTCATCTGATTCCTACGCTAAATAACACTCACTCTCTTTATTTACATTGCTAGTTTGTAGTTAATTGTACAATTTGTGTCTATATATATATAATGGAATTGCATCGCATTTCATTTATTGTATGCGGGCTTTCTCCGCTTGAAATGCTATCTGGGACGAGAGCTCTTTTCAGGCTATATGCCTTTAGCTCTTGCTCTTGCTTCGCTTTCTTTTGTATTTTGAAACAAAGAATAAACTACTACTACTACTACTACTGCTACTACTACTACTACTACTACTACTACTACTACTACTACTACTACTACTACTACTACTACTAGTAGTAGTAGTAGTAGTAGTAGTAGTAGTAGTTCTTCTTCTTTTTCTTCTTCTTCTTCTTCTTCTTCTTCTTCTTCTATAGCTGCCCCGTGCTTTATAAAACTTTCAATTCAAACTTTAGAGCACTTCGGAACGTGCAAGCACAGGCACTACGCGTTTATTTCGGCCTTCCGGGGAGCCTCTTAACAGCAGAACAGTTATAATGGCTCGAGACAATCGGACCCCGCCTTACGTTATCACCGACACGCTTAGGGCACATATTCGCCAGATTTCACGGATGCAATCAAGCTATCTTGCTCGACTGCCAGATCGACAATCACAGGCGTCATTCTCCAATGTAATCAGCGCTCATCGTGCCTCCCTACCGTCGGGCTTCACACCTTCGGCACGTTCACCGTCAGCCTTGTGGTCTTTACAACCTTCCGTTCCAGCCTTTCCGTTCCAGCAATAAAACTGAAGACTGACCGGCCTACCTTAGCCTTGAAGCAAGCATCTCGGGATTGTTTGCACGCTTTCCACTTTGACCGAGCCAACATATATACGGATGGCTCTTCCACTCAAACCAGCTCCATTGGCGCAGTGGTAATCCCATCATGATCAATAGGCATAAGATACAAGATTTCTCACGTCACAACATCGACCGGGTCGGAACTTGTTGCCCTCCGAGGCGTCGTTGATTATATTAACAACCAACCGGCTAATTGGTGGGAAATATTCTGTGACTCAAAGGGGGCCATACAATGTCTTTTGTCAGCTCTTCGTCGCGGGTCCTGTGAACAACTCGGGTCAGAAATACAAGAAACGCACCACCATATGATCTCAAAAGGACACGACGCCGTGTTTCAGTGGCTGTCGGGCAATTGCGGTACCTCCAGCGACGACCTCGCCGACGAAGCTGCTAGGAAATCATATGACGGAATAAACCTTGTTTCTGTTCCTTTATCGCGGACTGACGCATCCTAACACTTAAGCAAGCGAGCAATATGACATTGTAGAAGTGGCAGACACTTGGATTTACCCACCATCAACTACACTTTCTCGACCAATCTATGCAACTGCGGTTGTTAGCTGGGCTTCCGCGAAGTGAGGTAACAATGTTGTGTCGCTCACGCCTAGGCGTTAAATTCAACAATGCATATACATTTTTGATTGGAATGGCTGACAGCGCCGAATGCGATGCTTACGGTGTCGAGGGGAATATAGGACATCTACTGTGCTACTGCCCATCCTATAAAATATGAAAGACATAACTTCCGCACGGCTCTAAGTCAGATGAATAGAAAACCATTCACCTTGATCAAGATCGTGGGACCATGGCCTCGCATATCGCAGTTCCAAAAGGCCACTAAAGCGCTGCTGCGAGTTTTGAAAGCTAGCGGATCGAGCGACCACCTATGATACAGAGCAGAACACTGCTACTACGTCGGCGATATCCACAGTGGACTTTCTCTTCTTTGCTTAATCATTCCCTCCCCTTTTATCTTCGCGAATTGCAGGATAGCCATCTTTGAATCAATAAATGAATCAATCAATCAATCAATCAAGCAATAAAACATTTTACCTAGATTTGGTTCAAATTTATTTTTTCCCCAAACAAGGATGAGAATCCATATAGATAAAGGAAGTTACCTACAGTTGACAGCAACAGCTAATAGGAAGTCAGCGGCTTTTGGCCCAGTGTTGTAAGTGAATCATCCGCATGGAAGCCATCCTGCATGCCATACATAGTAAGAATAGGATCGGCCTACACTCTGGCATGGGCGTTTAATTAATGTCGGGCGTGCTACGAAGTATAAGTGTGCGTACGAATTATTAGACGCGAAGCACTTCTGGGGCCGAATTAGGAAAGTTTTTCGTTCGGAACCGTGTTTTGCCATTGGCCGACCACATTCATGATTTTTTTCCTTACTATTAATTATAGTGTAACTCCCAGGGTTAGTTCTAGTAGATAAACATAAATACCGCAGAAAGTGGATGGGATAACGGCGCCGTGGTAGCTCAATTCGCAAGAGTATCACACCCGTATACGAAGACGTGGGTTCGTATCCCACCTGCGGCCAGTTGTTGTTTCATCCGCATTTCTTTACAATAATTTATTATTCCTTTAATTCAATTAATAAGTGCAAGCAATTTCCCCTCTGGTGTCCTTGTTTTTTAGCTTTTTATGATATGGCTACTAAAATCGGGCCACTCTGTTTCCTTTCCGGGTTTCCTTTCCTCTACACGGCCCGCGTGCAGTTATTTGGCTCCAGGATATTAATTACAGTAGAAGTAGCTTTAAGTATCCAAAAACCCTTGTTGCTGGGCTAGTTGGTGCGGTTTTATTATACATTCAGTTTACCGGCGCGAAAAGGCGACACCACATACACACGCAAAAAAAGACACGTGTGTGTCGTATTCTTTGTGTGGTGTGTGTATATTTAATTTTATTTGTTTCCATTCAGTACAAATGGAGTAGGCACAGGTAAAAGCTACACAAACGCAGCTTGAGTTGCCATTCACGGTGACCACTCAGCAACGGGTAAGAGTCTGCACTTGAGCGCATTAGTGCCCAAAAGGGGGCGGGATATCCTGCTGCTGCTTCCATGCCAGCACCAGACCACCGTATGAGACGTGGCACTTTTCGCATAGAGAAAGGCATTCAACAGGTGAGCCATAGAGCTCAGCGGACGAATTAAATGCAATAGCGCATCAAGCGGCCGGTATTAAAATCTGAACCACACTTTCGGTTCCGGGCGCGCGCGTTTTGAGGGCTAGGTGGCACGCGTTACGCTGGCTGCGATGATCGGCGCGGCATTTGTTTTTGCCTCTACTGAACAACCGCACGCGGTCTTGCTGCGTAATCATTTTATTATTTAGTAAGAATGATTGTGAAAAACCTTTAAAGCCTCCATCGAATCTGTGCAACGTGCAATTTCATAAAGTAGACGCAAGACGCCCTGTGAAATCAGAAAACGTTTATTTTGCTCTATATGAGTGCTCGTTGCGAGCTTTTTGCGGATTCATCCAACATTGTGGCACCAGGTAAGCAGCAGTAGGTCCCGTACGAAGCGCCACCGGATGGCATCAGCTGAAAAAAGTTAATTACAAGCATGTGTCATTTTGGTATTAACACCTTACAGGAATAATGCGTGTAGAGGCGAAACGTGAGAAAGTGCTGAATGGGGGGCAACACAAACGAAATACAATTCGCTTTTACATGCATGGCATAGAAAATACCCGCCTCATCGCAAACGATACCATCTGAGCCCGTATTCACAAAAAGTTATTACGCTAAAAGCGTTCTTGCTAGCCAATAGTGATGTAGAACATATTAGCGAAGGCGATCACACAATGAAAAACAGCACTTGCGAACGAAAAGCTTTGTAAATTTGGCCTCTGATTTCCAAGCATTTCCCCATTCCCCGGCCTTATTACCGGAACTTTAAGAGCACAATTACACTGGCGACTGCGTGTTTTCGAAACAACATGGCCTCGGCGGACGCGTTGGTATACGTGTCGTACACAGAGGCGGCCACAACACAACCTCCCAGCCAGACTATGCTGGACGCTCACCGAATACCTTCTATACTCGCACTCAATACAAATGCATGGGTGCAAAGCCCGTTTTCAGTCGTTCAGAAGACGGAATTTTCGAGTTACAAGTTCCTGGTTATCTTTAGCGCGTTCTGCTGGCGCAAGCAACACGCTTCGCGTGTTCGCACTCTTGGCAATCGCGCATCGCGTTTTCGACAAGCGTGAGTACCGAAAGAAAGTTTAAGTTGTTGCGGGACCATAAAAAGCGCCACATGCTTGGCCCTGTAAGACTCAGTACACGCGAAACTAACTGCGTCACAACGCAGGGCCGGCAGCCATGCCTCAAAAGTGGAGAAGGGCCGAATCATAACGGTTTGGAAGGAAAACTGTTCACTTGGCCTCACCTGATTGGTCAAAATTTTGCTTGCCTCAGAGGCCGTCAGAGACAGCGACGCGGTAGAGCAAATTATGATCCCGTCACGCATCTGTCAATCATTTTCAAAGCGAAACCGTCGTTGGCTAAGAGCGTAACCGGGAAAGACCGGAACTGGGAAAGAGGAGAACCATGAAAGAGGAGAACCGGGAAAGAGGAGAACCGGGAAAGAGCACGCCGGTCGCGCGACCCCGGAGACATGCGGGCGTCGTGTGCGCGTGCGTTGGTTGCTTCGGAGGCTATCACTTGCCTTTGTCGTCTGCTTGGCATTGCTCTTTCGGTGTCGGCCACGGTTGGAAGTGCGGTATGCGTTCGAAGAGCTGACGGATAATTATTTGCCCCGCCCCTGCCGTCTTTCTAAGTGAACCTTTTGCAGGCTACTCTATCAACTGGAGGAAACTCGGGTGCAAGCGTACCAGGGGTCATTCCACGCAGAGGAAACTATTGCGTGATGCGGTTCATCGCCACCGGCCTGCAGCTCCCAGAGGTCGGTCGGAAGCGAACAATTCATTGGAATGGCCTAGATCTCTGCTGCCGACACTGTCCACGGAGTTGCTCTCGCAATTACTGTGTTGGCCGGTAGAAGGGCTGGGTCAGCTTTCCCGTGACCTCCTTTTCAAAACCAATGCCAAGGAGATATTTGCACGGCGAGATCAAATGCACAGTTAGATCGCCAGCGTGAATAGCTCGCAGATGGCCATTGAGCAATCAGAAGGGTTCTATCTAGGCTGATCCAAATCTTCCTTCGTTCGGCTGATAAAACTATACAATCAGGAGGGTAAGATATTGTGGAGATCTCTTATTTGGCTGCCCTTTTTGCTCTAGTTCGGGAGTGCCACACATTCGTCTTCAATTTCACGCACAGCGCGAATCGTCAGCACCACGTTCTTCAATTTTACTTCGCTCGGGCAATGCAGGACCGGTATATCGTAATGTTAGATTTCAATTTCCACTGCTTCGATCACGCGACGTGCCGTGAGGTAGATCGCAGCGTCAGCACGGCTGCGAGCGAGTCATGTCCGAGCCGATGACGAAGGGTGAAAAAAGAAGGAAAATTTATATAGTCGGCTATAGCGAAGGTGGCCCTAAGAGCCAGTTCACGGTTTTGTTGCGTGCGCTACTTAGGAAGTGCTGGCAATGCATTCCTGGTACGTGCATCGTGCAAGCTCCTGGTAGCAGACGACATTTCGCTGCGCTCTGCCAACTCATTTACGCTTGCGATACCGCCTGTCGTCTGAGAATGAAAAAGAATGACATTAATAAATTGCTTCAAACATTGCGTAAACGCCCGGCACCGCACGTTTATACTTCAAAACTTGCCGTATAATATTTAGTTATATTTTATATTTAATTAGCAAGCAGAAACATTCTGCACTTCCTCAATTACCTCGTCATATGATGACGTGCACTTCAGTGGCGGCACCCTCTCGTCTATTAGTCGCATGCTCCCTTCTTGCACATCCGGTTTGGGAGTGGCGCACTTAGTGACGTTAGCGGTGAAACGAACGGTTCGCTTTCCGAACGGTTATAGGATTCCCCCCCCCCACCTTCCAGTTTTAGCAGAGCATTTACGGTCCACTCCGCCCAGGCCGGCGTAGCATGACAATTTGCACACTCATCAGAACACTACCGAGAACACTGATGCCCGTGCGCACAGCGCTTGTGTATAGTGGAACGTAGGACACTGCCCACGTTCCACCATAGGAACTCGATTTAGCGGAGTGTCAGGGTGCGTCTACTTGCTTTCTTTGTCATTTTACAGCCAAGCTGAGAGCACGTCACTGGCGTCTCTGGGAGAGACGCTTGTTAGATAAGCGAAATCAATGCATTCTATGCAGCCCCCGGTGCGCGTGAATTGTGTTCGGAGCGGAGCGTAATGCTATGTTCACACTACGGTCGTAACGCGCGTAACAGCTCTTTTGGCGTATCGAACGTAACGGCTGTAAAAAACGTTACGGCAGTTAAGCCGGCACCTTTGTTCACATTTACTGCTGCTTAAATTACGGCTTTTACAACAGGCCAATCAAATTTGGAGCTGCAGAATCGACGTCACCAGCGGTCCAATATGGCTCCTGCCAACATGCGAGCGCTGGCCGAGATCGAAGAAATTCACGCTCAAAACAAACTTATAGTCATGTATTCAATCGCCCAAAGACGACGAAGGCGACGCAGAAGGGTTTGGGTGCGGCAAGTATTTCTCGACAGGGCCGTGGACGGCGATTTTCACAACCTTATCGCCAAGCTCCGAGTTGGTGACGCTGCGATGTTTTATAACATCATGCGCATGTCGCCCCAGCAGTTCCGCTTCCTTGAAAACCTAGTGAGACCACTCATCGAAGTTCGGAGCACGCATCTGCGGCCATCGATTTCCTCGGCGGATAAACCAGATGAACTGAAAACAGTCTCGCTAGGCGCACTGCAAAAATTTTCACGAACACAGCCAATCGTGCGCACGGAATGGTGGAATGGCACTTCCCGCGCCCGGAGCTGTCTGCAGACGGAAGGACGGAAGTGTCGTCACCGGTTGTTGAAAGACGAAAGCTTATCGATCATTGGCTGTGTCGCAACGGTCGTAACATAACAGTCGTAAATGTTGCCGACCCTTTAACACTCTCACCCACGATTTTTGCGAGAATTGCGCACGTTGGCACCTTTACGTTCGCAGTCTGAACTAGACGCATACGCTTGTTGCGCTTCCGCTTACGTATGTTACGAAAAATCGGCGCCTTACGAACGTAGTCTGAACATAGCATGAGCAACGCTCTTCTAAATCTCTGTAGTGTGCCAAAAATGACGAAATTAGTTACAATAGTGTTGCTGGTCAGAGAAAGCGCCACAAACTTGTCCCAGTAAGATTTAGTACACGTGAAACTAACTGGCCACAACGGCTGAGCAGTTTTTTTTTGCTAACGGCGTCACAACGCAAGGTACCATGCTGTAAGCCTAAATTGCTTGAAATTCTTGAAATGCAGCGCAGACTCAAACGAAATTTCTCACCTTGCCGTAGTCCAACAGCGCAGTGGTGCCGTGTCAAAGTGCAGTAGGAACGCAAGAATTCGCCGAGGGCCCAAGAAACCACGCTAAATCTAAAAAAGACAGACGGGTCGACGAACAGGCGAACGTTCACATGGGCAGCCGGCCTCGCTCGTTTCGGTGGCGTGTCCGGCGTACGACGAATGCATCTGATCGTATTGCATCGTATTATACGTTAAGAAACAGTGTCATCTTTGCTAAACCTTCAAGTATTCAAAGCGCATTACCTAACATAAAAAGTGTCAACCAACGTCACTCCTTAGTGGTTAGTGGGAAACACAGTGCACAACAAGCACTACAGGGAATGTGCTCTAAGAAGGAACCAATTGGCTGATATGTTGACGTACGCGAAGCCACGTATATTGCAGCAGTACGTGATCAAACAGCTTTGTCATGCACTCAAGTGAAATGAATTGTAGAGAGAAAGGCCGCTTTTTATGAAAATCAACAGAAATGGCCTGACCCACGAGCTGCTCAAAGTTGATAACAAGTGTGTTGTTCTTCTCACCTTTTCGTAATGCCCACGTCGTCAAAGAAGCGATCTCGGTAAGCTTTTGTGAATGAATAGGTGTGCTTGTTGATTGTCCTCTACCCGCTTGTTGTTCCTGTCTAAATCGGTATTTGTATCGAATGGTGATCGTGAGCTATGGGGTCAAATGATGCGACCGCGCTCTCTCGCCGTCAAGAGCCGACTGTCGTTTCAGCCAACCGCGTCGCTCCTGCATGCGCTTCTCTCCTTAAAAAAAAAAAAGCACGTCACGGCGCAGAATGCATCGACTAGGCATACGAAGATGATGACGCCGCTCACGCTGGGTGACCGGTGCGTCGTCCGAGGCTTGTGTACACTCTCGGGCAGGCCGCGGCTCGTTTAGTCCCAAAAGCGAGCGAGCGACGCCGCTTTTTCTGACGGTGTTCGGCGTCAGATATGTGCGCACGACAGGACGAAGCGGTGGTGAATCGATGCCACAGTCAATATTTAGCGTGCGTGCGTCACCGCTTAATGCGAAATGACCAGGGTGTTTTCTGACTTTGTCAAAGCTCTCTGTGACGGACAATTCGCGGTGCATACGATGCGGCACGTGATCGCATGTGGACTGATTTGATTCAGTGACTGACTGATCGAACAAATTTATTTATTTATTTATTTATTTATTTATTTATTTATTTGTTGATTGATTGATTGATATTGGCGAGTTTTAGAAATAGGGGACATAAGTTATGCGACGCAATCTACCGGTTATACAAAAACAAAACTAAAGGGCCAACAACAGAGTTAGGTTTTTGCACACGCAAAATAGCCGGAATACGCTATTTCAAAACTTCCTATTCGAGAGTTTTAGAAACAGAGTCCTGAAGCCGCTTTCCATGCGCAAAAAACGAACTAATTTGTACGCCTTTTGCGTTCTTTTGCACGCATGATCTGATAGCGTCCTCTAACTTTGGGTTCCATAATTCTAAAACTCCATTTTACCGTCCAAAAACAACACGACCACTATTTACAGACATCATAGTGGTGATTTGGAGCTCCTTGACGTGAACTGTCAGAAATCTTCTGTGCATGAGCATTTGCATTCACCCCTCGTGCTTTGCGGCCGCCGTAGCTGGGGATGAAGCTCGCGACCTTGTGCTCGGAAGGACAAAATCTGCGGTTGTTGAAACAATGCGGCGGGAATACACGTGGTGGACTGTTTTAGTGCAAGGGAATGGCTAAATGCTCGTAACCTTTTTTTTTCTTTTGCCAGCGGTATAAAACGCTATAATCGCATTTTGTTTTCGTTTTTACTTGACTTAATGTTAACGTTAATGTTAAGGCTAACACTTAAGTTTCGTGTACAACATTGAGTGACGTTAAGGAGCAAGAATATCGCTGAAAGCACCCAATACTTTTGAGAGATCATTCTTGCTCTGAGCGGCTGTGGTTGTTTCAGATATGAAAATTGGAGGATTGAGAAAGTTACCGCTCTTGTAAAATAAAATGACAGGAATCTTGGAGGAAAGGCAATCACTTCGACAAATGTTGCTCTAGGCCATCTCATTATGCAGAATGCTTCTCATGCGTAAGAGTTGTTGTTGTTGTTGTTGTTGTTGTTGTTGTTGTTGTTGTTGTTGTTGTTTTCGTCGTCGTCGTCGTCGTCGTCCCGGCCATTCAGCCCCCCCCCCCCCCCGACAACTCGCGATAGCTATTTCTGGCAGTTGCAAATCACTGCACAGGTTGATCCATAGGGTGTCCTACGACAGCATGCCCCATATGTGTGCCATAGTGGTCACTGATAGCTGCCTTTACTGGTCTGCGACATAGCCATAGAACGGCCAGTCTCACTCGCCATCGATTGCAATTCAGCTACGTATACTCAATTCTTAGCCGTGGTTTAAGAAAAAAAAAAAGAGGCAGCTGGTGTTTGCGCACTTTCGCGAAATCGCTGAACTAGAGCCCTATATTGTAAAACTATTCCAATCTGTTTTTATCCCAATCTCCTGACGTCAAATTTACGTAACCAGCGACGCCAGCATCGGGCGGTGTACCCGCAGCGTTGTTTGAAAAGCCCAATCAAACGCGCTCTTCGTTTATAGGAGGTCTTTTTTTTCTTTCAAAGTTAATAGCATTGCCTACACTGAGCAGATTTTCTTATCGAATTGGCTGACAAGAGGTGAGAAGCACGCTCAAGAGGAGAGAATTCAATTGGGCCGAGCCAGCACTGTGAAAGTAGACAACCGGATAAGGAGGGTGTTGCTGGCGTCTGCGATTGGTCCGCTTTCCCTTACTTAGCTTGTAGTGGCTGGTGTTGCGTACTCCAGGGTAGCGTATCGTGCTGCTGCCGAGAAGTAGCGGCGCCTGCCTATCGAAGCTCGACCGACGTTACTTATTTGGTAGCGTGGCGTTGTCGGCGGGCTGCAGGCATCCGGTAGACCATGGCGACCAAGCAAGGGCGAGACGATTTGCTAATGCGAAACTTGCACGGTTTATTCAAAGGTAGATGAAAGAAAATGACAAGAGCATGAAGTATCTCTAAAAGTACTTTTCGGAGCCCCTTAATTAGGCTCTCTACAGGTGTGGGTGGGATCTTGCTTCCGTCGATGTCACGTGACAGGCACAGAGAGAGAGCCCCTCCTCCTCTGGCATTACCGAGCAAGGAAAAGAAAAGTCACGCCTCATTTCGACGAAGCCTGGTAAGGCCGGGTGGTAGAAGACCGGGTGGTAGAAGGCCGGGTGGTAGAAGGCCGGGTGGTAAAAGGTCGGGTGATAGAAGGCTTTGTGCGCAAGGTGCGTTACGTTAACCATCGCAGGAGAAGTCAAGCCTCATTTCGATGAATCCTGGTAGAAGTTCGGGCGAAATTCCTGTCTCCACGTGGTGTCAGACGCCAACCCTAACACTGGTCAAAAATCCACGGCACGCAACGAAATGTTAAAAATGTCGCCATAACGGATCCTCAGCAAAGAAGAGTTGGCAAAGTGAAGTCGTATACGTTCCGGAAGGGCTGTGTACTGTTGCGGGAAAATGTTTATTATACGCAAATAAATCCGTGCTGCCAGGCCGCTCTGAGTAGCTAGTGCCAGAGCAGTCGGCGGGCAGTCATCTTCTATTCCTTTCGAAACGTGCAAAAATCCGGCTATTCATAAAAAAAAAATCAGCTTTGTTCGGCATATTAATGCGTCTTTAACGCGTACAAGTCACTTTGACGCCGTGAGTTTTCGCGGTTTTGTGACGTCGCGTGACAGACAGGCGAAATGGGCGCAGCCCGAAAACGTTTCATCAATGGCAGAGTATTATGGAGAAAAAGGCGTGGAATCAGAGTGAATTATTTTTTTTTTGTCGTTTGGTCTAATCATACATAATCAGTGTGCACACATCATATCAGATGGGACGTTTTCGTTGTTTTTGTGACGTCGCGCGAGAGACAGGTGAAGGGGGGGGGGCGAAAATGTTTGACCATTCATAGAGGATTGATTGCAGAATTGGAATAGAAATGTTAGGAATAGCTCTACGGTATAGCGCCCCTAATCCACTCCAACCTGGAGCAAGGGCTGCTCTACAATTTCTTTCTACTCCTTTTTTCTCCTTATCTTTTCTACCCTTTCCCCTCCTTCCTAGTGCAGATTAGCCAACCCGGGAGTTATTCTGGTTAACATAATGTGACCAGGGAGGCTGTAACGTAAAGCCATTCCAAGCTTTTCTGTTCCATTTCTGCAATCATCCCTCCGTGATTGGTCAAAATTTTTTTCAGGCCACCCCTGGCTTTTTTTTTGTCTGTCACGCGACGTCACGAAAACCGCGAAAGCTCCTAATCTGATAAGACTTGTCTGCACTCATTACGTATGAGTAGACCGAACAAAAGGAAAAAAAAGAGTTGATACTCACTTTAGCCTACGCTAAAGAGGATGAAGGCCAAAGCCTGCGCGCTCACGGGAGTCTTAAGTTACTTGGCATTTTCATTAGAATGCGTTGCCACTTCCTATTATTTGTTTTCGCCCATCAAAGGTCGTGGGGTCGCGTGCCTTAAATAGCTATATCTTAATTGTGTATTAATTAACATAAATATATATTAATTAACTTCACCTTAATTAACACCAAAGCTATAGTGTGTACGACTCCCCCCCAAAAGTCGAAGGTCTGACTCCCGCCAAATGTCATGGATTCGAGTCTATTAATTAACTCTATCTCAATTCACTCCGCCTTAGTCAGCTTTGTCTTAGTTAACACCAAAGCTCGTCGGTTCGACTCCCAGCAATGGTCGCAGCTTAGAGTACCTCAATCAAACTGTCCCTTAATTCACTTTGCTGTAATTACCACAAAAGGTCGTGGGTTCGACCCCCAATTTTGATGACATAACGACGGACGGTCAATTTTTCGACCCGTCAGCCACCTAAGGCTTTCGCCTCAGATTCGGCCTCCCTTTCGCCGTCAGCCCTCCGCAATTGGTCAAAAGCTTTTTGGCTGCGCCCACTTCACCTGTCTGTCACACGACGTCACAAAGCCACAAAAACTCATTGCGCCAACGTGACGTGTCTGCATGGGAGGTGTGTTAATATGTCGTACGGAACTGATTTTTTTTTTCGGCACATCCGGAGAGGTGGGGGGAGCGGTCAGAAACCGCGTTTTCATCGCCAAAAGACTATTCTGATCAGTCACGCGATGGCAAACAAACGGTTCTCTTTCTGACACTTTGTAAAACCACAGGTATTGATCCCTCACTTCCGACTGTGTTTCGTTTTGCATCTCGAATCGTTTTGTCGGCGGTGCCACTACATCCGAAAAAGCGCCGATTCGGCTCCACAGCGCACTCATTTCGGGACAACTGGCGTTCTCGAAAGGCCAAAGCAGGACAAACACCGTCCCACATGTACACCGTGGGAAGGCGGGTCCACGGCAGTAAAATGGGGACGACGCCGTCTAAATAGGGTCTGGTTACCTGAGGTTAACATTTCTATCTATCTATCTATCTATCTATCTATCTATCTATCTATCTATCTATCTATCTATCTATCTATCTATCTATCTATCTATCTATCTATCTATCTATCTATCTATCTATCTATCTATCTATCTATCTATCTATCTATCTATCTATCTATCTATCTATCTCGGTGGTGCCCTGGATAGCGAACGATAGTGGACGTAGTAGTCCGAGACCCGGGGCCGAATTAACAGAGCTTTTCGTTCGTAAGTGATCTTTGCCATTGTGTACATCCTCAAAATTGGTTATTTGCTCTTACCAACAATCTCGCGTAGGAGATTTTCGTGAATAAGGACACTGATTCGCAGTGCGGAAACATTTATTGAGCTGTAGAGGAGTAGGCGCTTCTTATGTAGAAAAGACGGGGAGTGGTTTTGACAACAGAAACACATATTGGTCTTTCTAAATGTACTCTGGACTGTCACGGCGGGAACGATATTCTTTCCCAGACATTAGGGCTGTGTCCCTCGTTGCGCTGTTTAAGCTTTCGAGCGCTCGACAGCTAGAACGTCTACGGGGCTCACATTCCGTTCAGGTTTCGATCATGGGCAGTAGTCGCATGACAGAGGCCACCAAACCAATGACAAGAAAAAAAGCAAAACCGACAGTAATCGTTTTGTTACGATTAGTCATGCTTTCGCTTTCGCCCTCTGGCCTGCACAGTTTCCTAGTTCCCCACTTGTCGCGTGGCTTCGGCGCGACGAGCCCGCTGTTCGTCAGCTGAGGACTGTCGTCATCAATGGGTAATCTCAGCGCTTCCTGGTTTCTGTTCGAGCACTTGTTCTGCTGCCAATTCTTATTTCCTATTGTAGAGGCACTTTGGGCAATCGTGCGCTTATACGCATCGAAAGCGCCATTGGAAACGAATCGCACAATGGCGTGCTCACGTTCAGGTGCTCACGTGCAGCGCCTGCGCTTGTTTCTGGAAGCCCTCGGAAGTATCCGTGAAAGAAATCTTCGTTTATACACATAACAATGTAACTTGTTTTTTTTTTCTGTTTCCAAGGGTGGGTTTGGACTGCAACTTCACTGGATTGTCAGTCACCATGCAGTGAAGATGCAGTAAGAAAGTAGGCTCTGACTAAATGCATGTCCGACGTATCCCTTCAATTTATTTATTTTTTAATTTATTTATTGGGAGTATTTTTATGGAAGCAGGTTCAACATATCCCATTCGCTTCGGCATGTTTCACGTTCAGATATGTCGCGCATAAGTATGCGTAACAGCTAACTACGTGTTTCCTTCGCGTCAACGCTCCTGGGTGTTGTGGTGGAGCGCGCCTTAATGAGCGCAGTCAACGCAAATCAGCGTGCTCATCATTGCTGTAACAACTGCCACGTCTACTTCCGGATCGTTGATGCACCCTTTCAGAGAGATTAAAAAACACATTTCATTAGACGCCTCTCCACGCGATATCGTGACAACGTGTGCGTCTCGCAACACTTTGATTTTAGCCAAAATTCCAATGGGCCAATAATTCAATTACGCTCCGCTACCGGCCCGCTTGCGTGAATAGTGGAAATGCGCTGGTGTTGCCGCGCTTGTTTGTATATTTCGCAATTACGAATCGAAGTCTAAACGGCGATTTGCAATTTAACAGAAACATTACTAACCCGAAACAGCAAACCACAACTCTTTGAGTACTCCATCAGTTAAAAAGGCAGGTGAGGCAACCCGAAAGTCCGGCGGACGCTCACCGATGCCGGTGCCTCCTGGGCCTCGACCTGAAGAAGGCCTTCGACAATGTCAGCCATGCAGTGGTGCTCGAGGGCCTGACCCAACTGGGTGTCGGAAACCGAGCATACCAATACGTCCGAAACTTTCTCACCGACCGGAATTGCCGGATAAAAGTCGGCGAACATGAAACTGACATTATAGAGCTGGGGAGCCGAGGCACGCCGCAGGGATCAGTCATCTCCCCTTTTCTCTTTAACGCGGCGATGCGCGGGCTCCCGGACCTGCTGTGCTCTATCCCCGGGCTTCACCACAGCCTCTACGCTGACGACGTGACGTTATGGGCAGCGGCGGATGATCCACAAGCTGTTCAAGAGATCATGCAACGCAGCATCGACGTCGTACAAGCTTATGCGGAGTCGAGGGGCCTGATGTGCTCACCGGAAAAGTCCGAATACCTCCTGATCAAGCCCGGCAGAAATAGCTGTCCCAGGGGATTACCACGGAGAAGGCGCTTCCTTGAACTTAAGGTCGGAGAACTTACCATCCCGGAGCGCCCCAGTATCAAAATATTGGGGCTAGACTTTCAGAACACGCTGCGCTGCGGGCTCATGTTAAAGAAACTCCAGAGGGCGACCAACTACACTCTGCAGCTCATTCGCCGGGTGGCTAATCGGCACCACGGCATGGGCGAGGGCGATCTGCTTCGACTTGTGCAAGCATACATAACCAGCAGAACCATGTACTCGACACCATATGTCAAACTCGCAGCCACGGACTTAGCCAAATTAAACACAATGATCAAACGAAGCACAAAGGCAGCCCTGTGCCTTCCGGACCACGCGGCCACCGCAAGGCTGGAGGCCTTAGGCATGCACAACACGATCGAGGAGCCGCTCACCACACAGCCCAAGTCCGTCGTCTCTCGCTAACCCCGGCTGGCCGCACAGTCCTCCGGAAGCTCAGTCTCGAGGCCATCCCCGAGATCACAGAGTACATGATGGTTCCGCGAAAGGTCAGGGGGCATATTTATGCCCCACCTCTACCCCGCAACATGGACCCCGAGTTCAATCAGGGCCGTCGGCAGGCTCGTAGTGAAGCCATTTGGCGACGCTATGACTCGCAAGGTGGACTGGTCTACACAGACGCATCCAGACACCCTCGCGACGACTTCATGACCGCAGTGGTAGCGGATCACAACGGAGGACTGATAGAACACACAACAATCACGGCTGGCCGAGTAGTGAAAGCGGAGGAAACCACGATTGCCATGGCCATGCATGCGGAAGCGAATACCGTCATCAGCGACAGCAAGCAGGTCATCGGCAATTTCGTCCGCGGTAGAATTTCCAAACAGGCGTACTATGTGCTCACACGACGCCCCCTAAGCGACTTGAAAACCCTCCTGTGGACCCCCGCTCACGCGGCTGTGCCCGGCAACGCGTCGGCTCACAGTTTGGCTCGAGATCTCGCGCGCCGAGCCTCGTCCGCGGATGCGGATGTCGTGAATGAGGAGGAGAGACACGAGGAACCCTGCGAGACTTATCATGAAATAGCCCATAGGTATCGCTTGAGGCGTCGCGCGCTCCCACCACCGGCCAAGCAACTCGATAAAACGCAAGCGGTCGCGTTTCGGCGACTTCAGACAAACACATACCCACACCCAAAGTACATTAACAAAATCACAGGTGGCAAGGAAAGTGACCAATGTAGGCTCTGTTCAGAAACAGGAACACACACACAGAATGTGGGAATGCACCTCGCTCCCGTTTTCTCATCCCCCCGTCAGCAACGAGACGGACTTGACAGCCTGGCTCAGTTCCGGGGACGTCGACCGACAGCTTGAACTGGTCGACTGGGTGGAGAGGGCCAAGCAGGCCCAGGGCCTTACTTAAGCCCAATCTCTCAGTTACGTCCCTCTTTACCCTTCCCCCTTTCAATAAAGTTTATCACCACCACCGAGCAATTATCTCTGCTGACCGCTTTTTAAGTCGACTCCAGTTTTCGTTTTGCGAACAGGCGTGAGTGAAGCATTGTCGTACAGTTTGCTTTGTCGCTCACAAACAATTTCTTAGTGACGCGTCTTCGGGAGGCTGCTTTAGTTAATCATACAGCTATGCATACCACTAATGTGAAACTTGGAAACTGGTAGGGTGTGTATACGGCTTTGTATGAGACGTCGTGACGCATACGTTTAAAAGCATACTCGGCCGTTGTCCATATACACTTATACTTTGGTGCTGCTTCGTCTACCTTGTGGGGATCGCACGCGCATCCCGATATCTCCGGAGCGGCCACACGGTTATCACGCGATAATCACGTGCTCGCTCGCGGAGGGTAGCGGGGAGAGGGCACCTTCGTCGCTCCCGCTGCTCTTCGCGCCTGGCCGTGACGCTGCAGCCAAGGCACCCCGTTCCCTCCTTCCCCTTTCTTGGAACCGGGGAGACCCCCTCTCCGCCGCTCGGGAGAAGCGCTATTCCCCCGATGGACGTTGGTCTCACGGTAGAAGAGCTTGCGAACGGCCGCATCTCAAATCAGCCGCTGAGACCGCCGCACGCCGTCCCCCCTGTTGCACCCGGCCTTTGTGTGCGACTCACCGCCCCAGGGCCCGAGCGCGGATCCACTTTTGGGTGAGCTGAACTCTTATCAGCCTCTTTTGTGGTTCCCACATTGTGCGGTTTGTTTCACCCCAGACGTGCGGAATGCTCCGCCGCTGAGGTTTTGTGTTGTGTTGTGTTTGTGTGTGTTGTGGCTGTTGCTGTCTGTTGGAATCACTGTACTCTAAGGTGAATAAACACCTTAGGTTGAGACTCACCCTGTCCCCACTGGCCTGAACCCGCCGTGGTCGCAACTCACTGCGAACCGCGGGTTAGGGGTCACAGCTCTGACTGCTAGGGCTGCTGCGAAAGTGCTAGGGAGCGACTGCCGCTCCGCCGGCGCTGTGCGATCCAGAGAAGGGTCAGGTGCGCACGCGCGAGCCTGAGTAATACCCCTATATTTGGCGCCCAACGTGGGGCCAGAGGTGTGACAGGTTGAGTCTGTTTGTGTGAGTGACTGCCACTGCACGAACGAACCATGGCAGCATACGGGGCTGATTTACAGCCGTTGTATACGCTGTCGCAGGTTGCTACCAACAGGCAACAATTCGAAGCGGCGGTAACTGCTACCGCTCAGTCATGCCCTGCGGCGAACATTAGCCCTGGGAATTTGGTAAGCTTCGAAGAGGGTAGCGCTACACACGAGGCGCTCTCTCCGGCAGGATGTACCCTTGAAGGCGTGAGGCACATTACGCCGAACCCTTCGCCAGTGTTTGCGGAGAGCATGGAGCCACGGCGGCATACTTGCTCGACGCGTTCTGCTCCTGTGCCAGGCATTACTGGCCAGAGCGAGCCTCAACAGGCGCTGTTGCAGGATGCGATGCGCTTGATTGAGAGGTTGACAGGTGCCGTGCAGAACACTCTGCTGACATCTGCCGCCGCTGCTAGACCGAGAGTGAGGGTGGACTTACCCACCTACAGCGGGTATCATGATTCAGTTAGCGTCAACGAATACCTCGATCGCGTGCTGACTTACCAGCGCGCAACGGGGCTGTCCGATGGCGAGATACTGGAACGCGTCGTACCAGTGTCGTTAACTGATCACGCTGCCCGCTGGTTCCGGCTTACTGGCTGCCGGTCTAGCACGCTGGCTGAGTTCCGAGCGGCCTTACACGAGGAATTCCTGCCCGCAGATTACGAGCGTCGTCTGCGGCGCGAGTTGGAGCTACGTACTCAGCATCCGGACGAATCCTTGCTCGAGTACGTCAGGGCGATGGATGAACTTTATCGTACCGCTGACCCTACCGCTCCGAACTGCGATAAGGTGGAGAGAGTCACACGACAAGCTCATCCCACCTTCGCAGCGTACCTAAGAGGCACTAAGTTCAGGGATTTGGATGAGCTGGCCTCGGAGGCAAAGCGCATACAGGCGGACATACTCGCCTTGCGCTCATACCGACCTCCACCCCCAGCGTCGAGGGCACTTGAGCCGCGATGCGCGTGGAACGGGGACACTTTTCGCACTCGTTCCGGTGGAGATGGTGTGGTTGCTTTCAGTGACGGACAACTGAGAAACGGTTGGGGCTTATCTGACCGAGCTCTCGACCCGTACACTTACGCCATGCGTGCAGCATGCGCTGCCGATGGCCGAGGTATGCAGAATCGTGGTCGATATGCCGGCTCGATGATGCGAGAGCAGAGCGTGCCTGCAAGGGAGCAGTCGATAGAGAGGAACAACGGTCAAACGGCGCGAGGCACTGGACGCCAAGCCCGTCAAAGGCCGGTTCTCCTCTGTTATCGGTGCAACCAGCCGGGGCACTTCGCCCGGGATTGCAGACAGCCTGCGAACCGAGAGCACGCGCTTTCGGGAAACGAGCGGGGCCGCCGGTAAGCAACGCTGCATGGCCGGCGGCGGTTACAGCGGTGCGAAGTGAGACACATGAACTCCTTGCCCCGCTGGCTTGTCGTTTTGGATTGCCCAACGACACGCCAGTGCCGCTCATAGAGGTTACAGTCGCCCGGCGCAGGTTTTTTGCGCTGTTAGACACAGGAGCAAGCGCTTCACTATTTGGCGACGAGGTGTGTGAACATCTCCGTCGGAACGCTATCCGACTGAGAGAGAGTAATGTGACCTTCCGACTCGCCAGTGGCACGGCACACGCGAGCTGTGCTGCTAGGCTTGTGGTGCGGTGGGAGAAACGGGTGAGGCGACAGCGCCTAGCTCACCTTCCCGGCCTGTCGGTTCCTATAATTCTTGGTAGAGACTTCCTCGCCAAGACGGGCATTGTTATTGACGTCTGCAACGGAGGATATAGGGAGCGAGCATGTGGCACCCTGAAACCTTTCGTTTCATTTCAAAAAGCGTCAGAGACAACTTCGTTCGATGATGCTTCGCGCGCAGACCGACCAAACGATTGCCCGAAAAGGTCCCTCAGGACGGTTGCGGCCGGGTCGAAATGCCGTCCGGCCAACCGCGCTGAGAAAAGAGGCGCGGAGGGGAACTGCTCCCCTCCCGCAAAGTCCATAACCCCCGCTGCGGTGGCAGACTGTGCCGCAGTGAGGGGCGAACGATACCACCCGCTGCTGGACGACTCAAGCAGTTTGTCGGGGGAAGAAAAGGCTCGCCTCTCATCGCTTCTGACTGAATATGATGCCGTATTCACAGAGCGGCCTGGTTGCACTACGCTATACAGGCACAAAATTGAGACAGGCGACGCCTCTCCGTGGAAGTGTAATCCTCGGCCGGTGAGTTTGGCTAAGAGGAAAGCACTAGACAGCGCTCTGGACGAACTGCTCGATACAGGCGTTGTTGAAAGGTCGGACAGCCCATGGGGTTTTCCTGTGGTGTTGGTTCCTAAAAAGGATGGGACGCCCCGCCTTTGTGTTGACTATCGCCGCCTGAACGAGGTGACACGCAAGGACGCATATCCGCTTCCTAGCATTCCCTCGATCGTATCCAACGTTGGCGGAGCGAAGTACTTCACTACGCTCGATGCAAGCAGAGGATACTTTCAGGTGGAGGTAGATCCCTGTGACCGAGAGAAGACTGCCTTCACTTGTCACAGGGGACTTTTCCAGTTTACCCGTATGCCATTCGGACTTGTCGGTGCGCCTGCGACTTACCAGCGCCTGATGGACCGTGTCTTGGGTGACGCAAGGTGGCACCACGCTCTTGCTTACCTGGACGATGTTGTGGTATACTCGCGTACCTTTGATGGGCACTTACGCCATCTCAGGGACGTGTTGGAGCGTCTGAGGTCTGCGGGGATAACGCTAAACCCGACCAAGACCCAGATTGCGGCAACCCGAGTAACGCTACTGGGGTTTAAACTGGATAACGGACGCCTTCTACCGTGTGATAACAAGGTTCAGGCATTATTGAACTACCCGTCACCGGAAGACATAGGCGGACTGAGACGCTTTTTGGGGCTGGCGAATTTCTATCGACAGTTCATCCCAAACTGCGCTGCACTGCAAGCCCCCTTGACAATGCTGTTGAGGAAAGGTGAGCAGTGGAGGTGGGGTCCCGAGCAAGAGGAGGCACTGCGCAACCTCGTAAACGCGCTCGTGGAAACCACCGAGTTAAGGCTACCAGATTTGAACAAAGAATTTGTCATTCATACGGACGCCAGCGACCTTGGCCTAGGAGCGGTTTGCTCCAACAGCACGAAGGTAGTTTGCGCCCGGTAGCTTTTGCCAGCCGCTCTTTGACTCCCGCAGAGAAAAATTACTCCGTGACAGAAAAGGAATGTCTGGCGATCATTTTCGCTCTCAAAAAGTTTGACTACTATATTGATGGAGTCCCATTCATAATTGAGACCGATCATATGGCATTAACTTGGCTTAGGCGCTTAGGAGAGCCGAGCGGCCGGCTCGCGCGATGGGCACTTCTCCTGCAGCGATACGATTTTACCGTTCGCTACAGGAGAGGAAAGAACAACGTTGTGGCGGACGCACTTTCGCGCGCGCCCGTTGACTGTGAGAAGAGTGATATTACTACTCAACTCACCTCGCCCGAAACTGAGCTTGAGAGCGGACTAACTGCTGCGACGATCGAGGTTGTCAGGAGGGGTAACATTAATACCCATCGTGACCCCTCAGTGACTCAGCCTAAGAGCAGAGTAACTGCTACAATGCTCGACGGCGCTGGTCCCGAAGGAAGGGCGGATGAACCCCCTTCTCAGGACGAAAGCGTGAACCACTTGGACTGCGTCAGTTCAGTGGGGAGCGTGTTCGGCAGAAAGGAGCTGTTAGAGGCACAGCGGGAGGATCCATTTTGTAAGAAAGTGTTTGAGGGGCTCCGGGAGCCCGGCGGCGCGGCCGCGGCGCACATGGACGCAGCTGGTATTGCTGTGGGTGCGCGGCGCTCCGAAACAGCTGGTAATGCTGTGAGCGCGTTGGATTCCTACCTGCTAGACTCTGACGGCGTCCTGCTGAGATACATTCCCGCGGAGAAGGATACACACGAGTCCTTCAAAGCGGTGATTCCACGCACGCTGAGAGGAGCACTTTTACGCTACTTTCACGATACGTGCATCGCCGGGCATGCAAGTGGCCCTAAGACTTATTTAAAGTTGTGCCGCTTTGCTACCTGGCCTGGAATAAAGCGGGAGGTGATGCGCTACGCCCGCTCGTGCAACGTGTGCCAACGCGTGAAGCCGCGTGGTGGACGCCCACCCGGGCTCATGCAGCCGATCAATAGCCGAACACCGTGGCAAATTGCGGCATGTGACGTCATGGGGCCTTACCCCAGGACACCGAGCGGGAACCGATTCCTTCTCGTAGTCACAGACCATTTCAGCAAGTGGGTGGAACTGTTCCCCCTACGGAAGCTGACGGCACGCGTAATCATGGGAAAGCTGATCGAGGTGTTTACACGATTCGGCTATCCTGAGCAGCTGATAACGGACAATGCGTCCTACTTCACTGCCAAACTCTTCGTGGACTCTTGTGCAGCTCTCGGCATTAAGCACAGGAGAACAACCACGTACCATGCCCAGGCGAATCCCACTGAGCGTGTGAACCGCAACATCAAGCACATGCTAGTTGCATTTGCGGGGACGCACAATGAGTGGGACGCTTGTCTTCCTGAAATTGGATTTGCTATCAGGTCGACAGTGAATCGATCGACTGGGTATACACCCGCCACCCTCAACCTTGGGAGGGAGCTGTTGAATCCGGTAGAACTTACTCTACAGGAACGAAGCAGCACGGAACTGGTTGTTTCGTCGGCACGCGCCGATTATGCGACTGGGCTGCGCGCGAAGGTAACGGAGGCTTTACGAAAAGCGCGACGGAACCTGAGCACTGCACGTGCCGAGCAGAAAGCGCAGTACGACCGCTCTCATCGGGAAGTTCACTACAAAGTGGGCGACCTGGTGTTGAGACGAAATCATGTCCTGAGCGACGCCAGTAAGATTCTCAGCTTCTCTGGCGCCGAAATGGACAGGACCGTACCGGGTGCGAGAGACTGTCTCTTCGCTCGTGTGCAGGCTGGCGGACTTGAAGCTAAGGCCGATCAGCCGACCGGTGCATGTCTGCGATCTCAAACCCTACTATGACAGAGGGAACGAGTGGCCCGAGGAGAATGCTCTCCCGCGCCCGCAGGCAGCGGCATCGGGTGGCACGGCTCGACGTTCGAGCCCGGTGCGGCATTATAACTTGCGATCTCGGCAGAACTAACTCTGTCCGGTTTCGCGGAGGCTATTTTATTGTGCGTGATATCGGACGGAATGCTCCTCCGATGTCTAGCATGCAGGCTTCCAGAGCGAGCACGCGCTTTCTCTATGGAAGAAGCGAGAGGGGCTAACAGAATTGTCGCAGCGGCAGACCGCCCGTCGGGAGCCGTGAAACAACCACCAAGCAAAAAGGAAAGACCATCTCCACTGCCGGTGGGGACGAGCAGGCCGCAAGCAGTCAGCAGCGCAGTGCAGGCAAAAGGCGAGAAAACATCCTCCGGCGGCTAACAGCGAGGTGAGAGGTGCAGCGGACGACTTCCGGTCCGGAATGGTCGCAGCGGCGCAGAATTCGCCGAACCGCACCGCACAGCTCCGCGACCGAGTTGCAAGCCCCGCAACCAAGCATCCAGCCTCAAGGCCGAGCGTACACTTCTCCCGCAAGGACAGAGTGGACCCCTGCTGCGCAGCGAGGTGCAAGCCATCGTCGGGGCGGGTCGGCGCGCCTTTGCCGATCTTGCGTGCCGACACCCGCGAGGGGGCGAGCTGTGTCGGAACGAACCGGAAGAAAAGCGTTCGACCATACCGGAGGGCATCGACCTCCGAGAACATCAAAAGAGCTGTCCTGCGCCATATCGAGGCTGGTTCGGGGATCGCGTCAGCATAACCGAAACAGCCAAGAGAAATCCAGGGGCCCCCTTCGCCACCACCAACCCGGCAAGTCCGACTGGGTAGATGACGCCGCCGAGGAGCAAGGTGACCCGGACCCAGCGGCCTTCTTGCCTCCCACTGCATCCCGCTGCTGTCAAGCTGCTCCGTGACATCCTTCAACGTTCCGGCCTGGCTCGCGACCACCTACACGGCGACAACGACGGTCTGCGGCTAGAGCTGCTCCCTCACCAACATGGACTCAAACCGTGTTGCTGTCGGAGTAGCATGTCCCTCTCGCAGGAAAGCCTCAGGTGACGGTGGCCTCTTAGCGGCTAAAGGGTTATTTTAAGGAGGGGGGGATGTGGGGATCGCACGCGCATCCCGATATCTCCGGAGCGGCCACGCGGTTATCACGCGATAATCACGTGCTCGCTCGCGGAGGGTAGCGGGGAGAGGGCACCTTCGTCGCTCCCGCTGCTCTTCGCGCCTGGCCGTGACGCTGCAGCCAAGGCACCCCGTTCCCTCCTTCCCCTTTCTTGGAACCGGGGAGACCCCCTCTCCGCCGCTCGGGAGAAGCGCTATTCCCCCGATGGACGTTGGTCTCACGGTAGAAGAGCTTGCGAACGGCCGCATCTCAAATCAGCCGCTGAGACCGCCGCACGCCGTCCCCCTTGTTGCGCCCGGCCTTTGTGTGCGACTCACCGCCCCCGGGGCCCGAGCGCGGATCCACTTTTGGGTGAGCTGAACTCTTATCAGCCTCTTTTGTGGTTCCCACATTGTGCGGTTTGTTTCACCCCAGACGTGCGGAATGCTCCGCCGCTGAGGTTTTGTGTTGTGTTGTGTTTGTGTGTGTTGTGGCTGTTGCTGTCTGTTGGAATCACTGTACTCTAAGGTGAATAAACACCTTAGGTTGAGACTCACCCTGTCCCCACTGGCCTGAACCCGCCGTGGTCGCAACTCACTGCGAACCGCGGGTTAGGGGTCACAGCTCTGACTGCTAGGGCTGCTGCGAAAGTGCTAGGGAGCGACTGCCGCTCCGCCGGCGCTGTGCGATCCAGAGAAGGGTCAGGTGCGCACGCGCGAGCCTGAGTAATACCCCTATAACCTAAGGCAGTGAATGATGTAGGGGAGGGGGTGGGGGTGGTCTGCGCAAGCATGAGGGATAATCTGCGTGCAGTAGCTCATTCCGATGGCAATCAGTGCTAGTGCGGCTTGAGGCTCGCTATTCCAACAGAGCAAACATTTAGGTGTGGTTGTATGCGTTCGATAGGAATCGGCCTTCGGAAGCGCCGAAATCAACAAAAATCTTGCGGAACATGCCTCAACTACATGTTTGCAGTCAGTGGCTAATATTACGAGTGCAGAAATGTTTGCAAGTTGCCAGCTCTTATCGCCGCGGTAGAATCCTTGATTGCCGCGCTAGGGTACCTGGGTTCGATATCAGGTCTCTACATATATCTTTATTCGCTGCGGCAGTTTTCCTCGCATCGCATGGCGAAAACCTTTTTCGCCACTTCCATCTGACAAGTGCATGCAGTGCGTCCTTATTACTGGCCCGACAGCCACAGCCATCGGACTGTCGGGCAGTACATGTACATGTAATTTTGAATGCGTACTTCGTAGATATGAAAACCGGGCGATGAAATTAAGCGCATGACAGGACAGTCCGATGGGTGGGGCTGTCGGACTGTAGCGAGGATGCACTGCATGTGAATCACATGTAAAAACAGCAGAATAAAAAATACTGTAAAGCCAGCTCCGTAAACGTACTTAGGACTTTAAAAAAAATGCAGATATTTTTTTTCTCGCACAATGCTTCGCCACTGACAGGCAAACGCGTCAAATTAAACTAGTGTTCACGCAGCATAACAAATTTTCACTTTCTATTCGCTCTATAAATAGCCGTCTCAAAGAAAGATAACGAGCCACGATATTTGAAAGAAAAAGGGTGGAGGTGAAAGCATGGCACTCTTTGGCTTGGAATTAGCTTCAAGTTGGCCGATGTCGACTATCGAACGCAAAAAGGTAAATCTCGACACCCTACAATAGTAAATCGAAGCCCCATTTTGGAACACTGGGGAAAGAGCTATAGCAATACCTTGACTATACAATAAGATTTGTGCAATCTGGCTAGAGCAGATACTCGCACATAAGTTTCCACCGTTCTGGTGGCGCCATTCTGGCGGATGAAATGACTAACTCTGTCATTGTAGCCGTGACACGCCGTACAATCACTTTCCAAGACAAGTCTTCATGCCGCTTGGCTAAAGTGTGAAAATTAAGGAGCTGCTCTTCTGGGGATCAGTTGCCTCGAAGATGTAGTAGTAATTTGAATTATGAAAAAAAAAATATCAATGTAGCATGGGGCCCTATGAAGTAAAGCTATTCCAAACTTTTCTGTTCCAATTCGGCAATCAGCCCTCCGAAATTGGTCAAAAAAATTTTTAACCGCCCCCCACTTCGCCTGTGTCACGGGACGTCACGAAAATCGCGGTGGCTCCCCATCTGATATGACGCGTACACACTGATTATGCATCATTGGGGATTGGCCAACAAATAGTTATTTCAGATTCGACGCCTTTTCCCCATTACTCCTCGGCTATTGGTCAAAAGTTTTCGGGCTGCACCCACTTCACCTGTCTGTCACGCGACGTCACAAAACCGCGAGAACCCACCACGTCAAAGTAACGTGCACGCGTTAAAGATGCATTAAAGGGAAGCTGAAGAGTCTGTCGAATTCAATCAGACGCTCATTCAATCACCTTATAAACCATGTAGGTAAAATTTTGGGGTTTTTTTTTTCAATTAAGAGCGACGTAATCGTCGGTTGAAATTGCGCTATAGCTCCGCCCCCCTTTGAGTGAGCGAGCGGAGCGGAGACCGGAAACCGCGGTGTTGTGACGTCAACTCTGCTTCGTTCCTTCGCAGCGTCCGCGACCGTGCCTGACCGCGCTTGTTTCTGCGTGCGTGCCATCGTAATCTGCTTCGATCGACCCTGCATTCCTTTGTTGGTGCGTCTGCGTGTATGTAGAGTGGTAGTCAACGTGCGTGGTAGTCAACGTGAGTGGTAGTCAACGTGAGTGGTAGTCAACAGATGAAGGGCACTACACGTACTGCATGAACCGGGAAGCTTTTCACGCTTTTAAACCGCCTTTGTAGATTGCCGACAGCTTTGGACAGCGCACAAATGCCGACGATCGCATCCCCGCTTACGTGGAACGTAAGCGGGAACGTACGTTCCGGAAACTAGCTCACTAGATCGGCGAAAGATCGGCAAGATCACTAGATCGCTTTGCAAAAAACATACTCACCAAAGAGCATTTCCAACACGAGGAGATCCCAAGACTGTGCTTTCGTTCGCGTCGAAAGCACTGCTCGCACCAGCATCGTTTGCTTCTTCGAGAGGCCGGCTCTTCGCAATCGGCTCGTATATGTAGGGAGTAACGCCGAACTCCTCAGAAAAACGCAGTCTCTCTAAATTTTCCATTACCGTCTCAGAAAAACAGCACCAAACTACCTGGCACCGCGCTTCATGTGTAGCGGCAGCGGTCGGCAGCGGCAGAGTTGACGTCATGAGGCGCACCGACCAATCACAGGCGGAAACGAGACGCGCGAGCTGGGCGTGTCCGCTGCTGCACTTTTCGTCGAAATAAAATATATTTGCGCTTTCTTTCGCTCAATTTCGATACGATATTCGAATTCGGAGGGTTGAAAAGCATTATGTACAGATGTTCGCTCATTTTTTCTGGAAAACCTTTCAGCTTCCCTTAATATGCCGAAGAAAACTGATTTGTTTCTGAATAGCCGCACGGTGCCCCGTTCCGAAAGGGATAAAAGATGGCTGCCACTGATCGTTCAGGCACTGCAGTAGTACCTGCCGGAGAGCCTGGGTTTATTTGCGTACAATAAACTTTTTGCGTGGCCGTGTAACGTTACCTGTACCTTACCTGTACTAGGTGGGACCAGTAAGACCAACCTCCGAGCCCTCCAATCTGTACAAGCTCAAGCTCTGAGAATTTGTCTTGGCCTTCCGAGGTGTGCATCAACGGCAGCAACAATAGCCATCGCGCATGACCACCCTATCAATACGTATATTCACGTCGACTCCTTACGGGTGCACATCAGGCACTTTGCGCGACTTACATCGCATCATCTCGCCTCCCTTCCTGCCGCTCGACCTCGTTCAGCGTTTAGCAGAATTATTGCCGCGAACCACGGAGGTTTACCGTCCAACTTCACCCCTGCAGCGCGGCCATCTCTACCGCTGTGGTGCCTGCATCCACTCCAGGCCCTTCTTGTTATTCCCGGCATCAAAAAGAAAACGGAAATGTCATCTATCGTCCTCAAACAAACCGTCCTTTCATTCTTACATGAAAAACACAACGACCGCACTCACGTTTACACGGACGGTTCTGTCTCCTGTAACAGTTCAGCTGGAGCAGTGGTACTTCCCGCTCAATGTGTCACTATCAAATTCAAGACGTCTCACGTTACATCATCGACGGCTGCAGAACTCGCAGTTATTCGTGCTGCTCTGGAGTTTATAGATCCCAATTCACTACATTCCTGGTCCATCTTTTGTGATTCAAAGGCAGCTCTCCAGTGTCTGCTGTCCCCTTTCAACCACGGACCAAATGTACAATTAGTCGCAGACATCCGACTACTCCACTATTACGCAATCGACAAGGGACACAACATCATCTACCAGTGGATACCGGGTCACTGCGGCATTACGGGAAATGACAGTGCGGATGACGCTGCCCAGTCGGCCCATGATGGTGCCCGGATTGTGCCCATACCACTGTCAAGAAGAGATGCAGCCACAAGTCTTCGCTCCCTCGCATGCGAGCTTACGCAAACTCTGTGGAACACCAGCGAATTCACGAACACACGTCCACGTCTTCACAGATTGGATCCAAGTTTGCAACTCCGTCTTCCACCAGGGTTGCCCCGAGCGGAAGCAACACTTCTGTGCCGCCTATGGCCCGGCGTGGCATTCACAAACTCCTATTCCTTCCGAATTGGAATGGTCGACAGCCCTGCTTGCGACACCTGCGGCTGCGAAGAGACGATCGCGCACCTCCTCTGTGACTGTCCACGTTACAATGTGCAAAGAAAAGTGCTCGTGACCGTGGTCGGAAAACTGGATGATCTCCTCTTCACAGAAGAGAAAGTTCTAGGACACTGGTCCAGACGGGTTTCGGCACTCAAGGCCTTAAGGGCTTTGCTCAAGTTCTTAAGGACATGTGAATTGTGCGAACGCCTTTGACTATTGTTGCGCGCAACATCGCGTTACTGTGTGCATTTTTTTCTTTTTTTTTCTTTTCCTTTTCTTCTCTCTTCCTTCTCCTTTTATTTCCTTTACCCCCTTCCCCAGCATAGGGTAGCCAGCCGGTATTTACACTGGCTGACCTCCCTGTCTTTCCTTCCCTTTTGTCTCTCTCTCTCTCTCTCTCGTGTAACGTTTTCAAGCACTTTCGGCACGTTTACAACCTCATTCTGCCAACTCTTCTTTGCTGAGGATCCGTTTTAGCGACATTCTCAACCGACCATGGCATGCCACCGCGATTTTCGACAAGCCATCTCAAGCCAAGTAAGGGAAAGTGGACCAATCGCAGACGCCGGCACCACCCTCCTCATCCGGTTATCAATTTTCGGTGCACTGGCTCGGCCCTATCGAATCCTTCTCTACTTGAGCGTGCTCCTCGCCTCTTGTCAGCCATTTAGATAAGACAAGTTGCTCACTGTAGGAAATGTTATTCGTTGTTAAAGCAAATAAAAGTGACCTCCTATAAACAAGGAGAGCATTTGATTGGTCTGTTCAGACAACCCTGCGGGTCAACGCCCAATGCTTGCGTTGGCGGTTACGCAAATTTGACCTCAGGAGATTGGTACAAAAACACATTGGAAGAGTTTTACGTTATAGGGCCCAGGGACAAAATTTGACATTTTTACGTATTGGTCAGACTGAATGAACATTAAACTGTGGAGAGCGCGAAAGCTTCTACCATCATTGATTTGTTATGAACATGCAAAGCGACACGCAATGTGCGCAGACATACCCCAAGTTTGCCTTGAAACGAACGACCATCCATTTCAAGCAACGCCGCAGTATTTATTCCCTTACCGCGGGCGATCTGGAAGCCGCGCATAATGCGATGGTGGCGATCCCGTGTGTTTGCGCATTGTGTCACATGTTTGCGCATGTTTCACTGTACCTCGTTTTTGCCACTACACTCATAACAGGCATGTTTTGTTGAGTTGAGGGGCATCTGCTTAACTCGAGATGCTGCCTCAGAGGGAATTCTAAAAGGGAGCTTTCTTGTTCCAGCTAATCACAGTTATGCACATGTGCGCATGCCTGGCCAATCCCCTAAAACGGGTATGTGACACTGTAGCGCAACGGATATGTAGAAACCTCAAAACCTCATTTTGGCAGCAGCGGCAACGGAAAACAGCGACGCAAAACTCACAATCGTGTGCTTCTTCCACGCAGGCCTGTTCTACATCAAGTTTCTTCGGCTTAACATAGCTGATCACCTAGCTCGTCATATCAGCAAAGTTTTGTCACCTGACCGTATGACACGTACTGCTGGAGCCCTGTGACGTAGCCTGGACAATAATTTCCATTGGCTCTTCGAGGAGAAGACAACTACAAAAGCGGCGAGCGCTCCCGCTCAAGGTTCATTTTGGCAGCAGCGGCAACGCAAAACAGCGACGCCGTACACACAATCGTGTGCTTCTTCCGCACAGGCCTGTTGTACATCAAGTTTCTTCGGCTTAACATAGCTGATCACCTAGCTTGTCATATCAGCAAAGCTTCGTCACCTGGCCGTATGACACAGGCTGCTGGAGGCCTGTGACGTAACCTGGACAATAATTTTCATTGGCTCTTCGAGGAGAAGACAACTACAAAAGCGGCGAGCGCTCCCGCTCAAGGTTGATTTTCGCGGCAGCGGCAACGGAAAATAGCGACGACGTACTCACAATCGTGTGCTTCTTCCACGTAGGTCTGTGCTGCTCTGTTTTACTGAATTTATTTTTTCGTTTGGTTTCCTGCTGTTGCTGCTGCTGCCACGGTGTATTTGCACAGCAATGTCTAAAGAAATCGGTGCTCTTTTCGAGGAACTGAAACATGAACTTCATGCAGAGTTTAAAGATTTTCGAGATACATTTGACAGAGATTTTCGGAAAGAAATGAGGGAGGTGAAGAACAGCCTGACGTTCATTAGTAAAGAGTATGATAAAATGAACGTGGAGAACAAAGAACTGAAAGAGGCGAACGTTCAACTTGAAAATCGGTGTAGTGACCTTGCATAGCAGTTGAAGGCTCATAAAGTCGTCTCCTCCATGCTGAACAATACTCTCGAAACACAAATGTTTAAATTAAAGGTGTTCCTTGCAACATTCCAGAGAACCTAACCGAGATAATAGGTAGGATTGCAGCAGAAGTGAATGCCTCTATTTTGCCAACTGACATTGACGTAATTCACCGCGTCCCGACAGCAAACTCAGCAGTGAAAAATATACTTGTGTAGTTCAATCGGAGGCAGGTCCGTGACGCTTTTCTTCAGAAAGTGTGCGCTGCAAAACTGGTATGCTCTGACATTGGTTTTGATTTTGACATGCGAATTTTCGTTAATGAGCACCTCTGCCCTGAACTCAAGCGCATTCTGGGCGAGGCAACTGCGCAGACGCGCCAAGCCAAATGGAAGCATGTTTGGGTGCGCAATGGTAAAATCTTTGCTCGTCAAACCGACGATACGCCCACAATCAGAATTGCATGCAGAGAATACATTGCCAGCCTCACTGCGTCATCAGATAGTGACTCATATTGTGTGCAATTCCTTTATTATCGTCTTCTTGCGTGGTTCGACATCACCATCGCGCTACAGAGGCCATGTGTATAACATTTAGTCACCAGTTGGTTCAATTCCCGAGCTTGCGTGGCGCGGTCATTGTCACGCGCACCTCCACATGGGTGAGACGACCGCATATTTACTCAGGCAAAGCGCTGTTTGATTCATTCAACTGATGCAAGAAAATATACAGGCAACTCTAAAAAGTGTACACGTTTTCGGAAGACTGCGACACATATCTCTGTGTTATTTATAGGTGAAATGATTGAAAAGGTCTCAGACGTGCACAATCAGCAGTAACTTTATCGTCATGAATTCCAGGTAATCCGATTCATTGGGCCACCCGCAACTGCCTGTTTTCGCCAACGTGACGTTTAATTATGGAGAAGAAAAAATATTCCCACGTGGGGCACGATGGCCTCTTACAAGAGGGCCTGTTTCTTCAGGCGAAACATTGTTCCTAATTACTTCAGCGTTTCACATTACGCCTACGCTATACATTATAAACGTACGTGTCGTAAATAGGCCGACGGCTGCTACGTGCATTTCGTGCGAGGCATAAACGCAAGTTGTACGACCTCTGTGTCCTCGTCCAGCGGTCGATGCGGGTTCTGCCTTTCAATTTCAGTTTGGCGCTGCTGACGAATAGGAGACAGCACAAAGGTGTGTAACCTAGCAGCAGCACCATAAAGAAAAAGGAGACAACTGTCTACCGCTGCTGATTGTTTGGACAGAGCGTGCTGCTTCGCGTGGGTCCAAACTTTGTTTGCGACATCATTCCTGGCGTTGTCAATAACGCTACCTTTTCAGCCGGTATTAAAATCCGAACCATTCAGCACGCAAATCACCGCACGCCGTGTTTCTCGATATTTTCTTATTTTTTCCTTGAAGAAGCTCCGTCTCCTGCTGGAAAGAATTGGGAAAATCCCCACCCAGTCAACTGTGTAAAAATAAAAGTCGCAGTTTCGCCCGAAAGACAATGCATCGATTGCAACAGCAAATTAATAGACATTCACAATAAGTAAGGATAGTAGTTTTATCAGCCGCGTAAACTTGTAAACATTAACTTACTAACTAAATTAACAAGCATGGTATAAGCACGCACAGGCAAACATGTACATATCATACTCGATGATCACGGACACTCGATGTGAGAACGCTGGCGGGAAGAAGCGCACCAGCAGCAGCGAGCGAAGTGACCTTCGTGCTGTCTATCCCTTCAACGCAAGCCGAGCGGCGAGAACACAGCTCACGCAAAGCTATATACGAGCCATCGGCCTACACTGTGCCCCCGAAGCAGGTCGTTTTCAAGACTACGCCCGCGTGACGGCGCGCGACCGCGCCATACGCAGTTGCTGGCGAACTGGCGGTTCCTTGCGCGCGACGGAAAACGGCGCGCTTTCTCCCCGCTTTCCTACCTTGTGCGCGACAGATCGAGCCGGAATCGTGGACTCACCCTCGCACGCTTTCATTCGCACATACAGAATACGGCGTGCAGCGACGGTGTTACCGCCCTTGGGCTTAATACGGACAATAACGGCGACACCGACGGCATAAATGCGCCTGAAGTGTCCATATAATTGCTAACGCAATAATATGAATCTCAAACCCAAAGCGTATTCATGGCTGGGGAAAATGCGAATGCTTTGTTTGATACATTTTTGAGCTAAAAAGAGAATGAGAAATACAATGCTCAAATTCCACTGCATTCGAGATGGCTGCAAGGCATATTTCTACGCGTAAATGTGCATATTTTATCGTTTATGGTCGGTATAACGCAAAAACACTTATATCGATCCCCCCCTCCCCCCCCCCGCATCTATTATCTCACTGCTCCGAGCACCCGATCCTGGCCAAATAGCTGGTGAGCCCCAATAAAATAAGAGCAAATTAATTAATTCGTGCACGTACACCACTTTTTCGAGACTTGCGCATGGAATCTAAAGTAAAACGAATCTGCGCACACCTAGGGATTCAGGTCCCCGAAATAATAGCAATGCGCCACAACCGGCTTATTTTTTCCTCCCTATCCCAAGAGAGGGAGCGAGACATAGACCCAGAAGTAATGCCGCGCACGCGGGTCAGTGAACCCCTAGAATGCACATCCAAACGCACACATCGTCACGATTTTCTTCAGCGGTCGGCACGCTAAACGGCAGATGCGTGCGTCGCATTCAAGCGCGCGGAAAGTATGGGAGACGAAGACGAGTGTCATACTAAGGTTGCAGTCGTACTTAAGTGAAGAAGCTTTCGCTTTAAGGCGTGGCCGCATGCTCGGCTCACAGGAACCGCGTTCAGTACAGTCCTAAATTACGCGCCAGAGCTTGTGTATATACACTGAGATACAATGTAAGCAATGGTGAAATGTAAGACACTGCGGAGAAGCAAGCAAGATATCTTGTCGCAGAGTTCAGGGAAGCAGCATACTGTATACCGCAGCAACTGTACCTGATAGCGCCGATCATACAGGCGTCGACTATATACTTGGTCACATTTCTAAAGTGACAACGTGCTTCTTTGCACGTTGCTTCTTTGACTCCTCATTGCACCTCCCCTCTCTGCGTCGAAAGCCGTGTTCCAGGCAGCCGAAGTACCCAAAACCTACCGACCCTATTTTTGAGTCTCACGTGATGTTACTACACGCCTCCGTCATCCCTTTGTAGCGCACATTTTTTGTGGTAAAGTGTGATTTTCCTTCTATTTTTCCTAATTTCCGAATGTTCCACTTCACTGCACATTTTCAAAAAGCACTGCGCTGCTGCGACAAACGCCCGCAGCATTACAAGTGAGCTAAGACCCCCGCATTTACCAGAAAAGCGATTTCCCCGCTCTACGCCACTGAGCTCACGACGCGCGGGATGTGGCACAGGACTGTAGAGGAGAGCTCGATAAACGAGCTTCCGCGTCATTGGTAGCGAAGCTCAAGCCGAGGCGAAATTGCCGCAATGAATAACGCATTGCGAGCAATAGAACAAAATGCAAGTCAGTAGGTCTAGTCATGCCAGTACAAGGCCCTCTTGTATATATTGTGGGCATTTATTGAGCACTTCTTCATCATCTGCACATTATCATCATCATGTGTGTGCTCCTCTTCTTCATCGTGCGGGTAGTCGCATCATCATAGTGGACCGGGCCGAGCGTCTTTCGCCGCGTCTCTCAGGCTCAATAAAGGTCGGCCCTTAACTGTTAATTTATTTGTTTATTCTTCTAATCAACACGACTACATTGGCGTTGGCCGCGCTCCTGCAAATCTACCAGTCGCATCTCTCTACATGGCTGCAGCCTTACTGGAATATAATTGTTCCGCGCTCTGCTTTATTATGAGCGACGTACACAAAAATGATAAAAAGACGATGTTACCTGCACATCGTTTATGTGTGCACCATTTCTTTTTTTGTGTGTGTATTTTACGGGACTCAACTTAGTAGAAAACTGTAAATATGGTTGCATGCAAAAATGGCGGACGAGGACTCCTGTTGAGCATGGCTATTCCGGGCTCCTATTTTCCCTCTTACCTTCTCAGAATCAGTGCCCTAGGCCGGAGCTCGATCTCCTAGGAATTCGGTTTGCTAAGAGCAAAACATTCTGTGATTTTTTACAATAATGCCTTAACGAGATGTCCAGGACTCACAAAGTTCAACGCGAACTACTCCAAAACTGCTCCATCACATTATTTCGTTTCCAGTTTCACTTTCATCTGCAATAATGGCCAACTTCAGACTCCAAAACGCACACTTCCATGCTTCATGCTTCATTCCATGCTTAGAAACCGGCTATCTGGCCATTACACGCCGCCTTTCTATGTTTTACGCGGAAAAGACGTTCGTTGCTGTTCGCGTTCAATTTTTGAGCACTGCATATTGATAACCGAGCGTGCGTTTACGAGTGCTGTGGTGTGGTTCAACAATCAAATAAGGTAATTTCACTTGTTTTTGCGTTTAGGACAGAATAAAGTTATTTGGGAGGATCCTCGTAACACAGCCCGATATATATTGCCGTCAGTAGACTGCTTTGATAGTGACAAAAGTGGTGGGGAGAGGAGGCGGTGCGCCTTCTTTCTTTCTTCCTTTCCGAAAGGAACCTTGAGAAGGACTGTGTTGAAGGCCGCCCTGTCAAGTGTTGCTGCGCGCGCACCATCTGTACACCGACGTTATCCGTCAACGTTGTGTCTTGACTGTCAGGCACCGTGACTTTGTATCGGTAAAGGGCACCCTCATAGCTTCCATCCATCCATCCATCCATCCATCCATCCATCCATCCATCCATCCATCCATCCATCCATCCATCCATCCATCCATCCATCCATCCATCCATCCATCCATCCATCAATCCATCCATCCATCCATCCATCCATCCATCAATCCACTGCAGTCCGTTGGTGCTCCCTGTTCGTCAACCTCCAAACGAGAGTACTGGATATCTCTCCACTTCATTTAGCAATATGGCAGCAATTACAGTGTCCTCGTAGCTAAGGTACTATCGCGCTAGGTCTGAGCTACAGCGCCTCAGCGCGTGGCATAACGGTCGCGCGTTGTAGCTCATACTGAGCGCAGTAAGACATTCACCTGGTCGATTTCGAGCGCTCTCGAGCACTCTCGCGGCGCGATTTGTATTCGGCTGGCGGAAATAAAATGCTTGCAATACATTCACATGGATCATCCACGGCACCAATACCAGTTCAGAGCACTCGGTGGCGCTTTCACCTTCAAGCTGGGAGGGCGACTGAGATTCAAAGGAAGTTCTGGACACGTGGCTGCTAGGACATCCATTGTTGGCACGGCGCCTGCCGCGGCCATTCTGGCGAGATTTGCGCAAGTGCATGTCGTGCGTGTCCACTGTGTTTGTTCACAAACGAAGCAGCGCTGACGTGTTTCCGCCTCCGTCATCCCAGCTACAAAGTGCCAAGAACAGTGCTCGTAACCGCGCTCGAAAAACTGGACAATCGCCCCTTTACAGAGGAGAAGGCTCTATAGGACACTGGTCCAGACGGGCTTCGGCACTCAAGGCCTTAAAGGCTTTGCTGAAGTATCTAAGGACTTGCGAATTGTGCGATCGCCTTTGAGTGTAGTATCGCGTAGTATCGCGGTACTGCGTGAATTTCCTTAATTTTTTTTTCTCCTCTTCTTCTTCTTTCTCCTTTTACTCCCTTTACTCCTTTCCCCAGCACAGGGTAGCCAGCCAGTACTTACACTGGCTAACCTCCCTGTCTTTCCTCCTCTTTGTCTCTCTCTCTCTCTCTCTCCGTCATCCGATTATTCTGCCGAATGGCTATACGCTAGGCACGTGCAGGCTATTTGTGGCTCCTATTTGGAGCATCATTGGAAGTTGAATATTAGAAGTGCTGTAGGTATTAGTCGAATTTAACACAAATTGCCAACATCACTCAGCGCACTCTCGGCACAAATTCCTACCATGTAGCGCCCCATGAACAGTTCATCCGACAGAAATGCCATGTTTTTGGGAACATCAGTAGTGAAAACAACGTAAATAACACTCAGGAACACTCACACCACCAAAAGTATGGCACGTTTAAAGCCAACTGAAACAGAAACGGCAGCATAGTTCCGAGTGGGATCGCTCCTGAAGTGGAAAAAAAAAGCGCGGCGATGGTGTGCCGCAGCAATTCTGACTCGAAGCGGTTGCGCCGGCAACAAAAAGCTCCCGCAGCAATCACAAAGTCGCGGGCACCAGCATGCACCACTTTTCAAAAACCCTATAGCAACGACACACTGCTGCATCGTTGCTATATGTATAGAAATGGCGGCACACTTTTCTGGTGACATCGTTAGACTTCGTGCCAATAGAAATTTTTCAATAGATTTGATAAATTTCTGTAATCTTGCTCGTAGGACACGTCTGTTCGTCATGGACATCGGACGCCTATGCAATAAAGCCTGCGAACTGCATGACATCGTTGTGTTGAAATGGTTACGTACAAGCCCACTGCGGAATAGAAGGCAACCTCTCGGCTGACCGTGCTGCCAGAGCTGGACCTGACACTTCGAGATGAATGGTCCATACACCTTCTCGAGAAAAGACGCGCTTCGAGCGATCCCTCCGGACAGATGCAAGCCATCAGCACGGACCCCTATACAAAATTGATCCACTGTGTGACTTTTGCATACTGCGAGGCCTCAATAGACAAGAATAAACTGACCGGCTCGCCAATGTGCTTTAAATGTAACGCCCCTGATTACCTGCAACATGTTCTGTGCGACTGCTGCCGCTACGCGTCAGAGAGACAGTCTTTGAAGGCGTCACTGCACCTGCAACAGGACCCGAGTCTTTAAGTGCGGCACATTCTCCTCCCATGGCATAGGACCACCTGCGCGTTAAGCGCCATGAAGGCACTGCGGACGTTCCTGCGGGCCACCAGCCTTAACAAAACTTTGTAAATGTCTCTCTATAATGCCTGTGCATGTGTGTGTGCGTGCGTGCGTGCGTGCGTGCGTGCGTGCGTGCGTGCGTGCGTGCGTGCGTGCGTGCGTGCGTACGTGCGTGCGTGTGTCGTAATCAAAGCGTGCGCTTGGTAACAAGTATACGACTGTGAGGGCCACGGAAATAGCTTGCGAGCTCACACCGGGTTGCCCATTGATCACCGTGCAATGAGCTTAATCGCAGAGCAAGGAGTCGACGGCGAAAAGGCATAGAGGGGAAAGAAAATTCACGGTGAGAGCATGGTTGCCCGAGTTCCGCGGGACAGACCAGCTCTGAGTCGCCTTCCGGAAAAAATAAAAGAAGAATGGTCTGTAACGACTTAGCGACAGTTATCAAGGTGCACTACCGCGCTCAATATGAGCTACAACACAGGAGCCCATCCAAAAGGCTTGCGAGACGTCATGGTGGCACCGACCTACACAAAATTGGCGAACCAAACGCCGTTAGAAATTCCTCATATTTAATTCTCCAATATTCGGCATGTCGACGCCGCCGTGTAACATGATGGAGTTTTCGTTATGGCCCGGATACAGTCAGCTGCGTTTAGAAAACGTTTATCCAACAGAAACAACGATTATTAATAAGCACATCGATGCCCTAATTCTATCAACAGTTCAATCTACTATGCATTTGATCAGGAATATTATGCATCGCAGTGATTACAGTACAGTATAAGACATTTTTACTTTGTAAGAGTGCACAGTACGGGAGCCAAAGATTAGAATCCGATCTATTTCGATAAAATATATTACTTCACAGGCGATTAACATCCAATAACACTTATATGCACCATATTCTATGCACACGGCCTAGAAGGCACGCCTCCGGTGCAATGTTGTTCCGTAACAATCATGAAACAGTCGTCTACACGCTTAACTTACATATACTTACATAAACAATGACACAGACGCAACAACACAATCATGTCGCTTTACATATATTCTACATATGATATGTCACAGATATGTACACGAATACAATGGATATGCGACAAATGGCTATACATACGTACGTTGCATGCTCTAGCGGCAAACACAGAAATTAAGCAAGAATATGTGTACATTACATATACATACATAGCGTTGCTGCCAATAACAACCGGTGCGTCCTCCTACCAAAACCAGGCATGCCGAAAAACAAGCTTCGCGGGCCCGTGAGAGACCCACACGAATGTGCATGACCGCTGCCGGAGGAATTCCTCTTCGCCGACTGAGAAAAGCTCCTCCGACAGAACAGATAGAAGCCAGGAACGCAGCTGCTCAAATATGGAAAAGAGAGCGCGGCGGCGATCGACGGCCTGCGGCAACCCCGAAATCCCGCTTGCACGCCCCTCCAGAAGACTCGAGCAATGACATGTCGTCGCAGAACAGGCTAATTCATCTCCTGAAGGAGGCAATTGGAACACGCTGCTGTCTGCCATTCCCCACCTCTCCAGAAGGTCAAAAGTGGCAAGCACACCTCACCCGAAGCGCCATATGAAGTCACGGAGCTGGCCAGGTAGAAAAGATGCCGTTAGCGCCCACCATGAGACGACTGGAGCGAAAGCGACGTGCGGCAGATGAACTAATTGAAGCAGTAGGCAGCAGTTGTGACAACAATGGGATTGTTGTAAGCACCACTGAACAGGTCAGTGGTACATGGCGAAAAAAAAATCACCGACGATACTCACCGATGCGAATTCTGAGCGCAGCTGTTTAGGTGTTTTGAATTAGCGAGATATTGTGGCGAATAATTTTATACTAAACGACAGGTTTCTCTCGGCGGCGGCGCTGAGCCTCTTCTTGGGCAGCTAGCTTAGCAGCTGCGGTAGACGAAGCACTTCCACCGGTTGCGTCGCTCATTGTTCAGTAATCTTGCTGTGTGCTAGTAGGAATGAAGGAAAAAGGGTTTATTTTACATTGCTTACATTGGCTCCACATACGGAAGCCCACTCCATGCAGGAGCATATTAAACGTGTTAGTTCACATCAGGGCTCATCAGCGCCCTCCTTGCAACAAAAGTCTCCGGTTTTAATACCGTCGTCTCCCCTGGGTGACTAGACTAGGGAATCTGATGACTGTATCATGGCCAATCACAATCGTCAAATCGGTCTCAATATCTCGCCCATGATATCTCACCGTTCCGCTGAACTCCGCCTCCGAAGTTGGACCTTCGCCCCCGCATATTTAGCAGTCTGGGAATCTGAGGTCGGAGTCGTTGCCACGGTAGCATTCGACTTTGGCCATTTTCGTCATTAATTCAGGTTGTCAGGTTCCGGTAGAGGGGTCTTTTGTTGGCCCGTCAACAGTCGGCGCAAAAGCTGCGTTGATTTATAGATAGGCGCTGACGAATGCGGAAAGTTTAATGCCCCTGGCCGTCTTGAGACGTAACAGTCGCGTGTGGAAGAAGCAAATAACTTCGTAGCCAGATAATCTGTAAGGAGTTCATGTGTTATAGGGAGACGTATGTTAGGCTCCTGTGTCGCACGTCTTTTGTCTTTTAAGCACACGTTTGCTTTCCATTCGAAGCTAGCTAGAACGGCATTGCATTTGTCGATGGTAGCTGGTACAATTAATTTCGTCGCCAGTTTAACGTTGTGGTTTGTATGTAGTACGCAAGCCGTAGTCCATAATTACGTAGTCGCAGCGCGGGACTACGAAATCCTGCAGAAGTGAGGGAATATTGAGAGGCAACTTGGTCGACCAAGCGAAGCACGTGAATGCTCACATGGCAGGCATCACAGAGAGCCCAAAGAGTGGAGGTGAGGAACGCTGCGAACAAAGATTATGCAGCGTATATACGAAGAAGATTAGCAAGAAGAACAGCAAATGTCACGGCTAAGCACTTGTTTCAGGAAATGCATAATTAACGATAGGAGAATTAAGCGACCGAATATACAGCTTAGGGATGACGCTCCAAGAACGAGCGTCGCGGTTTTCTTTAAGCATTGGCATAATCAAGTACAAACAGAAAACCTATTTCTGACTGAATGGCGACGCTTACCATCATTTGTGGTCGTTTGAGTGAAGCCAACTGCAGGACCGGTGGTAACGTGATGGACTTCTCTGTGCGAAGACTTTTCTCTTGTGACCCGCTCAGTCTCTCCTTGCTTCTCCGTCTATCGAGTGACGACGCGCAGCCGTAGGTTCATCCGGCTGTCACATTCGAAAAAGCGCATGGCGGCAACTGCTGGCCACATTCACGCAGGGCCTACGCCCTCCCAAAACAACAAAGTTCCTAATTTGAATGAAAATATTAAGAGCCAGAACAGAACCGCGCGCGCGTGTGTGTGTGGAGATTTACGTCCGGGACGAGCCTCGAAACCGCAGTCCACTATATTCGCGCCGCTATTGGAATGAAGATTGGAGTTTTCATCCAGCGCCTAACTTGTCCGCCTTCCTCTGCTTCTCTGTAGCTATCGCTGTTTTTCCGAGTGTTGAAAATTGTGTTTTTTTGTCTAAATCTGTGAAAGGCGGCAAGCGGAAACTGACGAGAGCCGAAAGCACAAAGGGCGGTGCCTGGATACCGCTGCCGCCGCTTAATTTAGTCGCATCTTCTTTTGTGTGGATACAACCGTCTCTGACCACGCACTCGGTGGCGCACAAAGCTTTGCGAGAGCTTTGTGATGCAAATTCTGTTGCATTCCAAGTGTTTCTCTCGAAGCCTGGCACGGACTTTTCCATTCCGAATATTGCATATTGAAAACATCTGTACGAATTGTTGTAAAAGTCTGAGCCTATACTACCGCTGCCACATACATCACGTGTACCATGCAAAGTGCAGCCGCGGAGGGGACAATTGTTGCCCGCGGCGAGCTTTACTTCGAAAAGAATACAGCTCTTCCGTTTGGTCCAGGGATGTCAAATTTACGTCGTTTTTTTTTATTACATACCGCGGAACAACTCGGGGAAATGACGGAGTGTTTCCACTGTGTCGTCCGGTCATTGATTGCTTTTTTGCGTACTAGATTGCGTATTAGATCGGAAGCCACAAGCGCTGCAAAAAATATATATATATTTTCTTTCACACTGTTTGTACATGCAGCTTGAAATCGAGCGGTCGGCTTCTGCCCCCCAATGCAGTTAATGCCTAAGTTTCAGAATGCGTGGCTGTGCCATAAGAAATTTAAATTTTGCTGCCACTTGTGGAGTGAGTGAGTGAGTGAGTGAGTGAGTGAGTGAGTGAGTGAGTGAGTGAGTGAGTGAGTGAGTGAGTGAGTGAGTGAGTGAGTGAGTGAGTGAGTGAGTGAGTGAGTGAGTGAGTGAGTGAGTGAGTGAGTGAGTGAGTGAGTGAGTGAGTGAGTGAGTGAGTGAGTGAGTGAGTGAGTGAGTGAGTGAGTGAGTGAGTGAGTGAGTGAGTGAGTGAGTGAGTGAGTGAGTGAGTGAGTGAGTGAGTGAGTGAGTGAGTGAGTGAGTGAGTGAGTGAGTGAGTGAGTGAGTGAGTGAGTGAGTGAGTGAGTGAGTGAGTGAGTGAGTGAGTGAGTGAGTGAGTGAGTGAGTGAGTGAGTGAGTGAGTGAGTGAGTGAGTGAGTGAGTGAGTGAGTGAGTGAGTGAGTGAGTGAGTGAGTGAGTGAGTGAGTGAGTGAGTGAGTGAGTGAGTGAGTGAGTGAGTGAGTGAGTGAGTGAGTGAGTGAGTGAGTGAGTGAGTGAGTGAGTGAGTGAGTGAGTGAGTGAGTGAGTGACATCGACAGCGCAGGTTTTCTGACGATTGCGCTAAGCTGAGGAGCGTGTGTTTTCACCCTGCGGTAATGGAAAGGCGTATAATCACCGGAAAGAGTCTTTGAATGTGCTACCGCTGTTCTTTGTTCCTAGCACCGCTATTCGTAACGTCAAACAAAACAATGCAGTTCAATCTTCCTTCTCATCTAACTGGGGCCATGGCAGTCGGCGGCACTTTCATCCAACCGCAATGCACGCCATGCCACCGAGCAGCAGTGTTCAAACGCAGATGTTAACTCAGACACGAAGCTTCATTTATGGTGCATCATTGTATGGGATTTGAAAGGCGCAATGACCGATCACCTTAACTCTCGCCGCCGTCGCCCACACGATTGTCACCGAGAGACACGAAGAACGTTCCGCCCTCATATATAGGCTTGTATTGGTGGCTGCATCATTCTTAGACACCCTTGGATTTTTTTTTTTTTTTTATGGAAAGACGGAACATGCATGTAGTATTCGGCGAGAAATTGATGGCGGTTTCCCACTTCACAGAAGCGTAGCAACATGTAAGACGCACGTATAGGAGGGTTTAAAGATATATGTTTGCACGCAGTCTACACCGTGATGGCACTACGGGGGAAAAAAAATATCGCGAGCGTGCCTCACGTATGTACATACAACTCGGATCGCGATATCAAGTACAATGACCGAAGTAAACAATATGCAGTGGCGATATCCTGCACGGTAGCGGCAAAGAACAAACTTCGGGTTACAAACTTACGATCGCACTAACGCTAAAGTATTGCGAAAAGAAGCTCCCACCTATCTTGTAAATAATAGGTCTCATTGATTTGGCTGCCTTTTCTGAAGCAATTTTGGAAAATGCTGTGTGCGCTGCGGCATGAGTTCACGTGCGAATGCAACACGGCCCCTGTTGGCCTCGTGGTTCTTACAAAACGGAGAGAAAGGGGCAGTGACGGATGAGCTCCGCCGTCTGTTGCGGACGTTTTTCTTTTTTTTTTCTTCTTGACAAATGGGCTTGGTGGAAGTAGAGAGGGTGTTATACCAATAATCACGATTGCGGCAGTACTACGCGGTCGCAACAAAATAGTATCCCTGGATGCATCTTTATTTGTTGTTGTTGTTGTTGTTGTTGTTGTTGTTTCAAAACGCATCCCAATTTAGAAAACCGTGCGAACGAAGGTAACTTGAAGTGGCGATTCGTTTCAACCCACATGTCCTGACAACCATCTATACACCAAACTTGTACTTGGCTCCCTTATGCCAGTTAGAGGGATTGCCGTAACCAAGGCGAGACTTATTTACGCCCCGCCCCATGAATCAACTAGCGCTGCGCCATGTCGTCCACCACCAAGTGCTCGCATTACACCGGCACTTCGAAGGTAGCGAATGCAGGAGAAACGTCAACACGTGCTTAACTGGTTCCTGCGCGATGCCAAATCGAAATGCACGGCGCAGGCGGCTGGCGTTGCGCCGTGAAATCAAGTCCACAAGTGCCACACGCGCTGAACTAGCGCAGCTAATTGGATGAGACAAAATATCGCGCCATATTACTTCGTTTGGTGCCATTCGCTGCTTTTTGTCGCCTACTCGTCTTGTCATTCGTCTGTCCGCCGTGTTAAACGATCACGATGATCCAGAATCAGCTAGCCCACCAACAAGCCATTACATCATTCGCTGCTGTTAGTTTACTGTTATTTACACCCACTTCTGAATTATTGTGTAGGCGCTTTTTGATAATGAATTAATTAAGCTGATTGATTGATTGATTGATTGATTGATTGATTGTTTGATTGATTGATTGATTGATTGATGGATTGATTGATTGATTGATTGATTGATTGATTGATTGATTGATTGATTGATTGATTGATTGATTTCGTAAGATCCAGTGGAACGCAACAAACATGGAGCCGCAAAGCATGAAGCAAGTTAGGATTCACGCAAGTGCACAGTAGGTTTCCGAGTCACGAATGAGGGACAACTTCTGCAAAAGTGTTTGAATTAGTCACTCGAAAATTCTTAGGTCAGGCAACTCAAGTTACGCCACTTGGGCGAAAATTTTTAACCGTGGGTACGTTTAACCGCGAATAGAATGGCTTTGCCCAAGCTTATCGAGGAGTAAGTGGAATGGCCGGATAATAGCGTCATGATATAAAGCTGCTCTTAACTTAGCGTGACAAGCGCTGTGCCGGTCCGTGTCCGTGCACTCTCTTCCTAACCGAGTCAACTTATGAAGCAAAATATAAAAAAATAAACATCGATAATTATTTCATTGTGCCCCCTTCTTGACACATTTATTCATAATCTCGAAATTTCGCGAGCCATTCGTATCGATTTTTTTTCGGCGCGAGTGTAAACTTGCCGGAAAGAGTTCTCTACGCTTGCAAAGCAGCAAATTCTGAAACTCGGGGCATTTTGGAACCCAGTGCGCCTAAGCCTGTAAGAAACGCGCTGAAGGAGCCGATGGCGAAAAGTTGGCGAACCTGCGCCCGCTTCTGTAACCAAATTTGCGAAAGTCTTTGTTCGTAAACGCTGTTGGCCATTGACCATTTCCAGTTGGGATCTGCTTCCACGTAGAGTTCCAAAGTAATATTTCGATAATATGGGTCCTGGTCTCCAGGGAGCCTTTATTTTTCCTAGCGCTTATTCCGCGCCGTGTTTGCCTTCTGAGACGTTCTTTAATAACCAGTTGTTACATCTCGTTTCAGTAGGGACACGTCGCGCCATCTGGCGACGGGGCCCTGCGGAGGCGAGACAAAGCACAGCAACAGCTATTTGCAAAGTGGGGGGGGGGGGGGGGACTTAGGGCAAAAGATGGTTTCACTTCAAAGGCCTTGCCTCGTCGATGCCGTTTCCATCATAGCTAATTATTTTAATCGTAACATTAATTCGAAATTTTCGTACCCTTCCAACAAGTGCTCACAACAGGTGCTCACAACATAAAGGTCGGCCGCCTTTACGGTTTGACTTACTATGATCTTCACAAAGCATGTGCCGGTACCGCAAATGTACGCAACGTGTTCTTGCATCACTTTTCCGAATAACTCACGCACGGGCGTTCCGGCTACATTCTACAGCTGAAACTCAATTTAACGAAGTGATGGCCGCGCTCTAATTATTTTGTTAAATGGGGAAGTTCGTAAAATTGAGAAAGGGATTTTTCGGACCTTCAAAATCTAAAATTGTAATGCGGCGACACTCAAAAGCTGCCACGGCATTGTATTTGCCGCTAACCGTTGCATCTCTTGCGTCCACTTGTGACAACGTGAATTATGTCCACCTTTTCTTTGAGGTTGAGCACTTTCCATTTCTTGGGAGGCTCCGTGTTCGGGCGATGCAGGCCAGGTAGACGGTAGCGTGGAATTTGGACAGGCTGCCGATATGCAAAGACGCAGGCAATGAATGCAGTGATTGTGTGAGCAGGCCGAGCAAGAAATTTGCGAGGAGATGACCAGCGTCATCTATCGCATAAACTACGAAATAATGGAAGGAACCACCACCGCACCTAGCGCCATTTGGTACGGAAGAGCGCTACCGACTGCCGAGTCCATTGTTGCGTGCATGGGCATGGCGTGCAGCCTCGCCAAAATAAAGCAAGGGCCGTGACTAGGGGCCTGTATTTCTCTTTTCATTTTGGAGTGTTTCCTTAAAGCTGCCTTCGCATTGTGCGAGGCCATACTGGGAGCTGCAAAAGTGTAAAGACTGCAGCTCACGTACTCCGGAGCATGTTAGCTTTCAGTAATGGAGCAGCGGTTGGGGCCCTCTTTGTCGGCAGTTGTACCGAAGCCCACCGTCATATATACGAGTTCAGGTAAGCGCAGCGGTCAGAGGTATGGCCTTTACAATTTTGTAAGCTGCTTGGCCGAGTGCCGCAAGTAGCAGTGACACTTAAGTTTGAGTGTCGATCTCTCCGCCATCTGCCGACATGGCGTGCAACGTACGTACGCGTGTATACGTAAGCTAACTCAATGTCAAGTTTCAAGGTTTCTTCACCTGTTCCGAGATCGCGTATTCTGTTTTGAGTGACCCATGGCCTTGTTTTGAAACTTGCAAATGCACTTCCGTGATTTATTTATTTACTTGTTTGTTTGTTTGTTTGTTTGCTTGCTTGCTTGTTTGTTTGTTTGCTTGCTTATTTGTTGGCTTACTTGCTTGCTTGCTTGCTCCTTTGCTTGTTTGCTTGTGTGCTTGTTTGTTTGTTTGCTTGTTTGTTTGTTTGCTTGTTTGCTTGCTTGCTTCTTTGCTTGTTTGTTTGTTTGTTTGTTTGTTTGTTTGTTTGTTTGTTTGTTTGTTTGTTTGTGTGTTTGTTTGTCATCCTTCAAAGGCCCGAGGGCACTACAGGAAGAAGTGGTAAATAAAAAATTTTGCGCAGTAAAATAAGAAAATACGGATACAGCAAGGAAAGAAACCATGTTAACAAAAGGCTTCTTGAACGGCAGTCTTGAAGCTGTCGGTGTCGGTGATTGCGGTGATGTAAGTGTAAAGGTGTTTTCATTCGTTGATAGTCTTCGGACTGAAAGATTCGCTGTAAATATTAGTCCAGCAAGATGGCACACTAACTTTATAGTTAAGGTCTGAACGCGATGATCCATAGACGGGAGTGGAAAAAAGAACGTCTCTTAGAATTTGATTAGAATGATAGATATTGTGGAACAAGGAAAGGCGAAAGCATTTACGGCCCAAAGGTAGTTCAGGTACGGCAAGTGTTGCTTTCATTGATGATACGCTAGCATGTCGAGAGTAATTTGATAGAGTGTAACGAGCTGAGCAATTGGTGAAAGTGTGGTGTTATTTAAGGTCTCAGGTAGAGCATGCGTAACATAATTAAGGGCAAACAAGCGTTTTATATAGATGTAGTTCTACTGCGAAAGTAATCGGGAAAGATTGTGTCGTAACTAACCCAGCATGCGGTTTGCGTTATTAGTAATATAGTCAACATGTATGCGCCCCGAAATGTCGCAAGTGATGTGGATTCTGATGTACTTGTAAGAGGTCTTAGGATCTAGTAGGATACCGTCAAGAAGGAAGGCAGGAAGGAAAAAGTGGAGAAGGAAAGGTAGGGAGGTTAACCAGTTTAGCTCAACCGGTTCGCTACCCTACACGTGGGAGCGGGATGGGGGGGATGAAAGATGGGGTGGAGAGAGAGACAGCACATAGTACAGCACACACATCGTCAGTTACAGTCCGTCACTGTTGCGTGGTACGTGACATCACTGTCACAGCCACTTGTCCAAGCCCGTCTCTTTCAAAAACCGAAGGAGTCCCTTCGTCGCCTTCAGCTGCGATGTCTTCTGTCGGCGACATGTGAAAATCGTTTCAACTGACAATGGTATATTTGTCAAAGTGCGCTATAACGGACGCCAGGGACAGTCTCTGAACATTATATTCAGGACAGTCGCACAGAATGTGTCCCAGCTCTCCTCGCAAAGACAGGCATTGCGGAGAGCGTTGTCGGCCATTCCAAAGCGAAATGAGTAAGATTTCGTGAATGCCACCCCAAGCCAGAAGCCATAAAGCAGAGTGGCCTCTCTTCGGCGCTGTTAATACTGTGGCCCCGTCGAGGTATGCGTATGGCTTTACACTTCTTGATGTTTAGCCGTATCATCCATTTGTTCCACCGTGAGGACAAATGGTTCAGACCTTCTTGATGTTTCTGCTGATCAGAGGTTTGGGCTAGTTTTTTATAGAGGATGCAATCGTCGGCACAAAGTTTTCTTGATGAAAACGTGATAAAGTCAGGGAGGTCGTTAATGTAAATGAGGAAGATCAAGAGTCCCAACATAGATCCTTGCAGGACACAGGATGAGACAGGGGAAAGGTAGCACAGTTGTTAGCAGTCACACACTAGGTGCATTCAGAAAGAAAGTCTCTAATCCTCTGGAATACCTTAGTGTCTATGTTAAGTTTGCTTAATTCAAGAAGTAAGTGATGCGCCACCCCATTGAAAGCTTTTGCGAAACCCAAGAATGGGAAATCAGTGTCAGAGCTGGTATCCCTACGTACAAAGAGGTCATTAGTAAAAGATAATAGCTGCGTTTGACAGGAAAGTTATTTCATAAAACCACGCTGGCAGTTAGTGAAAAAAGACTTGTCTTCTAGAAATTGGAATAAATTAGAATAAATGACGTGCTCAAGAAGCTAAAAATGGGGATGATCGGAAAAATTATCGGGATGATCTACATTACCTGACTTCTGGACATTAACCACCTTCCTTACCTTCGAATCGCCAAAAATTCAGTAACGCTCTGAAGATTTAGCAAAAATATTGGACAGGATAACAGAGGAGTACTCTTCCGTCATTGTCAGTATGTTATTGCGATAGCAATTATAAAGACACTCCACGCGCATTCCTGTCGTCCGCGTCGGCATCGTCGCGATGTTCCGCATAAAGTGCAATGGCGATAACATTGTCGCCGCACACCGTATGCTGTATGTGCGAGTAAAAGCGTGCGATGGCTAGCCGAAGATGGAGGCGCAATCCAGCGCGCGCAAGGAAGGAACGCAGGAAGGAAGCGCGCCGCCTTCCATTGCGCACAAGGCACCGGGGGTATGGGAGGGAGGCGGGCATTCTACTCCGGCGGCTGCTGTGCATGGCACGGCCGCGCGTGCCCCAGCTTGAAAGCGATCTGCAATGGGGACAATGCACCTAGTACTGATAGCTTCATGTCAGCAGTGTTTTTGCCACTTAGTTGGCGCTCAAGCAAGAGGCAACACGAAAGTTAATTCGCTCACTGCTGCTTCTACGCTTTTTGACATAGTTAAATGGCACCCAGACGGTGAAGAAATTTTAAGATTGTTTATGAGCTTATCTGTGCCTACAGAATCAATTATTATGGGGTTCATAGGAGGAAAGTTACGGTCGCGAAAACAAGTGAAAGAAACAGGCGCGGTTTTACAGAAAAAAAAATAAACAAACGCATAGTTAAACACTGAGCAGCACTGGGAAGGAGGGTCCAAAGTGCTATCATTGCGTGCCAGTTGTATAAGGCCATTGTCCGAGCCACTGACAATATTCCAGGACTTGCATGGGTTAGTTTGCAACATTTCCGGCAAAGTACTGTTAAAAAAGTCGCAGTTTCGCCCGAAAGGCGAAGCATTGATTTTGATAGCAAATTAGCAGAGAGCTATATGAAGTAAAGATGGTAGTTCTATTGGCCGTATAGACTTGTAAACATACTCTCACGCTAATTTAACAAGCATGATGTCACACGCGCACAAGCAACCATGAACACATGTCACTCGATGACCGCTGAAACTCGCTGTCAAAACACTGGAGCGAGGAAGCGTAGCAGCAGCAGTGAGCGAACTGACCTTCATGTTGCTTCTCGCTTCAAAGCGAACTAAACAGCGAAAACACAGCGCACACGAAGCTATCAGCACTCGGTGGACTGTCCCCACGGCAGATCACTTGCAAGATAGGGCCGGTGCGGTCGCGTGTGGCCGCGCCATACGCAGCAGTACCTGGCGTAGAACGCCTCTCCCCCTGGTGCGTTGCGCGCTACGGAAGACGGCGCGCTTCCTCCTCGCTTTCGTCCCTTGCGCGCGCGAGATTGAGCTGCCATCATCGGCTCACGCTCGCACGCTTTCACTCACATATACAGAATACCGAGCGCGGTGACGATGTTGTTGCCCTTGGACTATATACGGAACATCACGGCGACGACGACGGCAGAAATCCGCTGCAGTGTCGATATAATTACTATGGGAATAAAAAACAATTCATTGGCATGTTCTATGGCATTATTATACTGCAAGTTTATTTGGAAATTAGCAGCTCAATTATTAAGGTTATTGGTTCGCTTAGCACGACAAAAAAAAATGTTTCTTTTTGTTCGAAAACTGCTTTACAGCAGTAATAAGCCAGGACAAGCGTGGGTTAGAAATTGTCTTTCGCTGTGGTATGAAGCATGGGACTAAAGAACCTAACTTATTTTTATAGAGGTGCCAGTTTTCCTCAGCTGTGTGACTAGAAATAACAATATGAAATCAAGGAGGAACTATTGCATTTCTCCTGTTATGGATGTTACATCTGCTCGGCCATAATAGTGAATTATTTTATGTCTTTTGTCAGATAAGGTCAGTGCTTTGATTGTAAAGCGAATCAAACAATGATCACTTATAACGGGGCGGTAAGTTAGAGCAGGAGAGAAAATATTAAAAATAGAAAATTCACGTAGGGGCGTGCGTCAAAGCTGAAAGTGAGGTGAAACTCGGCATTGAACAAAAAGGTAAGGTCCGCTGCACGCGCAGCTGACACTTCACGTTCCAGTGAGCCCACAACATGAATGATGAGTTTAGCTTGTGTGTGTGTTTTTTCGCTGCCAGAAATGAGACGATAGAAATATGACCCTATAGGCAACACCAAGAGGAGTGGAATGGTGCTTCTGTCGCAGAACTCAAATACAGTCAAGAATCGCTTACTCGTCATGCTCGCCGTAATTTTATCATACATGCACAATGAAATCTTCAAGTGGATTCTCGTTTACTGGGGCATGCTCTTTCGTTAAGGATGACGCACGGCGGTAGCTTTCCACTGTCAATCACCCCGATCTCAGTTTGACAGAGGGCTTTTACAGAGTCTGGCGATTCCGTACTTCCTTATGTTTCACAAAATTCAGAATTGAGGCGCAACGAAAGTGCAAGTGCGCAGGTTACACCACTCTTCGACACCATGGTCACGTGCCTGGATGTCAAGTTGTGGGTCTCCCTTGCTGATGCCAATGAGGCAGCGGATGTTGCACAGCGTACTGCCGCTTTCATAAGTTCCCCAACTACTCAGCATGGCAGCAGACGCATCTGAGAGCTGTGCAGTGTGCTGGGACACGTATTATATCCCCGATGCTCCAAACCTTCATGTGTAGAAAGGAACTCGCGCTATTACTTTCTGTGAGTTACCAATATGCCAGATAATTTCCATGACGAAACCTAGAAGCAGCGTATACTCACGCGAGCTCTAGGCTGGAAAATTTTCGAAAGGGCTACACTTTTCTTGCAATTAAATATTTGTCCGTGTCTGCGACAGACACTGAAGCGAAATGGCTGAGGACACCTCGTTAGTTCAAGCTACACCAATTTTATCGTTTTTATTTTTATTTTTTAATCAAATGAGCTGAGCGATCGAAAGGAAAACAACATGACGTCCAAACCATCGCCTTCAGTGCCCCTGCTTTTCCACGTCTTCTGGCCGACGGTCTACATCGTAGAGGGACATACGAGAGCCGTGAACGCGTAAATGACCTCTTGATAACGTCGTTACAAGCATTTCCTACAGGTTGTGTTCCTCTCCTTGTACAGAACTTGAAAGAGAGAGAGAGAAACATAACCATTGGTTGTTTCGTAGCGCATCCATTACGTCCCCGAGAGACTAGAAAAGAAGCACCAGAATGTGAGCCGGCGTAACACACGCGAGACACAATCTCGTTAACCGTGAAGTGAAGCCCGGAGTTCGCACGAATAATCGCGCTGTATAAAAAGCGCCATTCATTCGCGCCGTGTTGCTTGTTTCGGCTGCCGCCAGAGTTTCCGGTCTCCGCGCTGTTCGTTTCGCGTCGGCGCCCGCATGCATCTCTCCCTCGCTAGCTGCCGCGTTGTTTGCTTCTGCCGCAGCTTCTCCATCACCGAACGGAGAAGCCTAGCCCCCCGTGTGAAATGAAGGAAGTTTGGCCGGGGACCCGCTCTCGCCTGATCTGATTAGGAACCGATGGCGCCTTCCGGAAATTGCGTTCGCGCACGACGTTGCCCACTTCTGCTTCGGCTGCCCCGCATTCTCTTCAGCCGAAGAAAACAATCAAAGAAGAGTCGAGAGGGACATTTGGAAGTCGAATGACACGTAAAGATTCGGCGCCCGATGGAGACTGGAGAGAATAGTAATACATTCGAAGAGTATATAGTAGTTTCGAGAACTGGGCTTGAAAGGCTTCACAGGTGGATTGATCTCGCAACAGACTCGACTTAAATGCAGTATAGGACCGTGTTTCTCTCCCATCGTTCCATGAACTGCACCGGAGACAACGCTCCGCACAGTTCGCCTGGGAAGTGAAACCTTTGATTTCCGGGCCAGCCTCCGTTAAACTATTCAGCGCCCTCCTGCCGCTTGTTGATACATTACACACTTTCGAAAGCCACAACGACTGCATGCTGGCTGGTGCTGAGAAAAGGAGGCTGACTGGTGCCGCTGTGTTAGTGTACCTGCATAAATGTGTACTTCTGCGACCCACTAGCGTCAAATGACGTAGTGATGTATGTGCAGGAGGATACTGCACACTTAAATCACTCAAGCAGCTTTGCGATCGGAATAGCGCGCTGGTGACGCTGTACGAAGGGCGCCACCATGGCTATTCTGCGTAACAAACAACAGGTCGTATACACGTGCACGGCTTGCATAGTGGTAAATGATCCTCCTACTGGAATGTGTCACTTGAACATAGATGCTCTTGAGTCTCAAACTTTTTTAAGAGCTATTGTAAGTGAGCGGCTCTTAACATACAGCCTGCGCATGCTACAAGGTGCCACTTTACGGATGTTGAGAATAATAACGTTAATTGGAGCAAGTGATTGGCAGAGAATGCGTACAAACGATATCTCACATTAGGATGCATATCAATGAATCGATTCCATGGCGACACATGGACTGTGGTAGACGCCGTAGCGGAGAGCTCCGAATTAATTTTGACCACCTGGGATTTCGTAACGTTTGTACTAAGCGCGATACTCGAGCGTTTTTCTTTTTTTCATTACCCCTGCACCGGACTATGGCGACACCCCGCGACCTCGCGCTTAGCATCTGAACTAGGCACTCAATCACAGCGGCGGGTTTCAGGTGACCCTCGAGATCGCCCGTAACAGTGCGTACGAAGACACAGCTTCAATAAACTACAACTCTACTATAGCTATAGTGTTTGGTACTCGTTGCCTTTAAAAGCGTGCTTGTTTAATTTCAATCAGGGCGACTGTCAACAGAGTAACACGTCGTTGAATGCTGCTACCACTCCGAATGAGTCAAACGCAGCATATATTTGCTGTAGTTCAATTAACCTAAAGGCATATCCCTTGGTGACAGGTGTCCGACCTCGCAGCACAGAACAGTATAGGCCACTGTGATGAACGTGTCTGTAGAAAAACTTCACCCGCTGATGTAATCGTGCTAAGCTCTAAGCAGGTAAATCACCAGTGATGAAAGATGTCAGAAAGGGCAACCACAGTTACAGCGTTACATTACAACGGGGATTGGTTTCTCACTTCCTTTACGGTGACGTACACTTCAAATCGTCGTCACATTATTGTACTTTGAACATCGCCAGCGTCAGTTTTTCAGATAGTGAAGTTTGAGGCCACTATTGATTTGGTAACGGTGCAAGTGAAAGAATCAAAGTGGCATTCTCGCTCTGTTGAATAATTGCGAATGCACTCGAAGGTCCTGGGGCCCAATTTAAAAAGCTTTTGATTCATAAAGACTCTTTCCATTTGGCCAGCCGCCTCACTAATAATATGTCCAGCATCAGGATTGGCTGCAATTTTGTCTTACGAACAATTAAAGCGTAAAAGCTTTCTTTTTTTCATGAATACATGCCCTGTTTATGAAGGAACTTGCTCCACTGTTTCATTCTTTTCTTTATTTTAGATTAACCCCTTCAACTACGGCATACACAGTTGTGTACGCGACTTGCTTCTGGCCTTTCTATGCAGTTGTGGCAAAGAGAAAACCTCGTATATTAAGCTGCGGGTGCATTGAACCTTTCGCATAATGAAATGGGCTCAATTTCACTTCAATATGCTGAGTACTGCTGCGCGCGACCACTTCTCTGGAGGCACATGCCATGTGTGACGGGATGGCGGGCATGCCGCGTTCCCACAGCAATGGCGAAAGACTGAATTTTCCTTTCCCACAATTCTTGCGGCCACTCATTAGCCTCTGATAGAGATTTCAACTGGCAATTCGATTTTGTTTATATGTAAAAAAAGACAATGACGTGATTTCAATTAACTGAGATATAATTATTCTCTTAATGCAAGTACTCACTCGAACTTGCAAAACTTGGTCATCCTGCCTCATTGACTTGCTTTCAGTAAAGTTGGAAATGCTTTGGAATAAAATTATGGAACTCTGACACATTTATCGACCGTCCACCGCAATTCGTGACTAAAGGGTCGAATTCATTGGAAAAAGCAGCTCCAGTTGTGTCCAACACAAGATTTTTCTCTAAGTAATTTAAGAAGAGGGACGCAAAAGGCTGAGCCATGCTCGAGCTGGCACAACAGCCCAGTTGTGCCTGGGCCAACTCCTGTATCGACCGTCTCAAGGGCTCTATCTCGCTGACACCGCCCATTGGAGAGTCTACGAAGCGCAGCAGCGCGCCGAGATAACGCCCTCCTCCAGAATGAAGGACACCCCTCGAGACGCAGCGTGAGATCGAAGCGTAAGGAGGTAACGTGGTTTCCACGGACGAGCCGCGTGGAGGCTGTGCTTTGGAGCAATGAAGAGAAAGGGGGACCATTCCAAAATGTATCGCTTATCGAAGTGAAATACCCGATCTAACTCCTAAGCGATCCGAGAACACGTCTCTGCGTGAAACTGTCTTGTGCGGAGCTGAAAGTCGTCAACGTCTTCCCAAATCCCCTCCCAGATGAGTGTGTCTTAAAGCGGAGAGGGAAGCAAAATGACAAAACAAGGCTGCATTTTTGGTGTCTAGAAAGCAGATATTGATCTTCTCTAAAGGTGCGAAGTTGCTTACTAAATGAGGCCGGTTGGGAAGCAGAGCAGCCCATTGTAAACAACTAGGCTGGCGCGTATGCTGATCCTGTTGTTATTCTGTACTGCAGAGCTTTATTATTATTATTATTATTATTATTATTATTATTATTATTATTATTATTATTATTATTATTATTATTATTATTATTATTATTATTATTATTATTATTAACGAAGTGTTTCGATATCACAAAACTCATAGGAGACATTACTAATGTTGCCAAATAAGGGAGCACGTTGCTTCTTTTTGTAATTTCTATAGCTGTGTTTTTTTCTCCTCACTTTTCCGAGGTAGGACTGGACATCGCGTGCGAGAGTATCAGCTTGTTAATACCCTGCATTATGCCGCCATCCCTGCGAGCATATTATTCCATCCCCTGCATTCTGCCTCCATTGGAGAAAGAGAGATATAGTCAGCGGAAAGGAAGGGAGTTTTACCAGAAAAGATCCCAGTTTGCTAGCCTGCGCAGGGAGAAATGGGAAAATTGATTTAAAGAGATAGAAAGGGAGCAAGGTGAGTAGCGAAATCACTGAGCCGCCGCTGTTGGTCACAAGCATCGAAAGACCCTTGCTGTCCATTTCTTGTCCATCTTTTTTGTCTACTGCCGAAATTCTGATTCGTTGGGCTGGAGCACGCGTCAGAAGGAGACAGGCGCTCTCAGCCAATCAGCACTTCAGCAGCAGACAAAGTGGACGTGTCCCCTGACACTTATTGAATACCCCCGCCCCAGGAGTCATGCATGACTGGCTTTCGATGCACCCGACCATCAACTGACAACGTAACTGACCTTATGACGCCGACTCAGCAGCAGATGGTGCTGAATAGAATCACCGCGGCAGTATTTCTGGACACCAAAGGAGCGCATTTCAGCGATGCTCATCAGGACGTACTGGATTTCTCGGTGGTGATGGTGGTGGTAAATTTTATTGAAAGGGGGAAGGGGAAAGGGGGAGGTGGCTCAGGGATCGGGCTCAAGTAAGGCCCTGGGCCTGCTTGGCCTTCTCCGCCCAGTCCACCAGTTCAAGCGGTCGGTCGACGTCCCCGGACCTGAGCCAGGATGTACAGTCAGTCTCGCTGCTGACGGAAGGGGGCGGGTGGGGGCGGGGGCGATTAGTGTTCCTGTATATGCTCCCGCAGGGAGCAGAGTTGCGCATAGGTCCGCCGTCGTGTTCCAGCTCTGCAGCGAAGCCACTCCTCGCGCGCGCAGGAGCCAAATGCCGCGCGGTGTTCCGCCTTTTTCTCTAGTGGTCGCGAGCTACAAGTGCCAATTGTTCGCAGGCGCTTAGCAAAGGGCACTTCTTAATACAGGCTACGCTCGAACGAGTCATTCGTGCAGCCGGAGGGGGTGGGCTTCCAACCAACCGAAACTTTGTATGTACCTATGTAAACACGCATATACAAACACACGAACGAACGTACAAATAGGGGGTAGGATCGCCTTCGATCCCCCAAAATAAAATACTCCCGTGGCTCGAACAGCTCCAAAGTTCGCTCGCAAACGCGCAGTACGTCGCCACAAAAAGCGGTGCAATGATTTTCAGCATGCATATGAAGTTGTCTTATCATGGTCAGAAGGCAAGAAATGTTTTAAAGAGTGTTTAAAGAAACCTTCACACACGTAAGGTGGACACTTAGTGCATTTTGGCTGCCGAAACCAGCCGATTAATGACCGTCGCCAAGAGAGCTATCGTGCCTGCAGTTATGTCAGTGACCGTTAACAGAGCGTCATTTATCACTAACCATCGTTCACAACAGCTGCACGTTTTCGATACATGCGGTGCAGACACAGATTTAAGCGCATTTAAAATGTTCACATGCGCACATTTTAAGCAAAGCTTACTTTTACGATTAATTCATACCACAGACTAATCAGCTATTTAGTAGCAGCAAATCTGCAAGTAGAAAACGATTCAAGATGCAAGAGCTTCTAGATCAAATTTATTTCATACAAGGGAATGCATGAACGGCTGCTGGCAGCAGGCCAAGTGTGCTGCTTCTTGGAACCTTGGGGGCAGAATTCAAAGAAACTGGAAAGGCAACAAGCTATTAAGAGTAACAGGATATTTTTATTGCACTAATCACATCAAGATGGCAAACTTGCAGAGTAATTATTCACACAGTGCAGACTGAAATACGACAACACGTTTTTCTTGATCTCTCACCACTCAGAGAAGAGCCAGTAGTTGAAGACACTGTATCAAGTCAATGAAATCACTGAAGCAGGCTTTGGCCAAAAAGCCAAGTTACAAAGCTTTGTGACCTATCGCATTAGAGGCAAGGAAATTTCACGTCATTCAACAGTGCATTCACTCCACTCCCGCCCACAGGAAATAGCATTCACCAAAGCACAACGTAGATTTCCAGCATGTTTAATTGGACGACAAGTTTTGTTCCACTGGCACCGCGTAGAGCGCTTTACCGCCTTCCGTGCGGTTTCAGTATGGTGCGCTGCACCCCGTCATACTGGAATACAAGTGCCAGTACGATGTGTTTCGTATCACTTCACCAAGGTCCTTGACTTCACATCATCGAATACCGTACCTGAAACCCGCAGCTGCTCCTCTGAACGCACGATCGACGGTCTCCTGATTGCATTGGCGATGGCACTGACGGAAACGACGAGTTCGTATGAGTCGGCGATGCACCCGTAAAGTTGGCTTCGCAGCGGCACGGATCATTTGACGTCATTTTTCGCGCTCGGCCAATAGCGGTGCGAGCGGCGCCGGAAAAGTTATGCGCAACTCTGCTCCCTGCGGGAGCATATACAGGAACACTAGGGGCGATGAGAAAACGGGAACGAGGTGCATTCCCACATTATTTGTGTGAGTGTACCTGTTTGCGAACAGAGCCTACATAGGTCAGTATTACAAGAAACAATGACAGGGTGCAAAAGACAGTTCACATTCCAGATGAATACGCAGCAGTTGATGGGGAATACGAATATTTGAGAGCTCTAAGCAGAAGCGCAGAAAGAGCTTAATGCAGAAGTCGAAGTATTGAATCTTATCAATAATATGTAACAAGTTCATTCTGTCACACGTAGACGCTTACAGAAATTAGGGAAAAAGCGCTGGCGTAAATTCTTTGAAATATTGTTCACCCTACACTAATTTTTAGAATATGGATGGTTATTTGGGTAGTCGGTGATCCCGTTGTTTAATCACAACCATTTAGAGCTCTTGCAATATCCAGAGACACTGAAGAAATAGTTATTGCATACGAATTCTTTCAGCTCTGCCTTGAAAGACAACATTTGGACGCGGTGAAACAACACAGGTCTCTTTGGTGTTAATTAGACAGAGAGCAATCTCGGATTCCTCAAATTAAAGCACTTGAAGAGCAAGTTAACTCAATAATAGATGTTCTTAACCGTATTGCAAGCACCACCTGGGGTATCAGTAATGCTAAAGGTAAATATCGCACTCATAAAACACAAAAATAGCATTCTATTTATTTATTTATTTATTTATTTATTTATTTATTTATTTATTTATTTATTTATTTATTTATTTATTTACATACTCTCAGGGTCACTGGGTCGTTACAGAGAGAAGTGGTTAGCACTTGAACAACGTAGAAATGCTGGTCTTGAATGAAGACGCGTCGGTATAGCTGGTGATGTAGGCGGGAAGGGGGTTCCACTCAGAGGCAGTCTTCAGTATGAAGTAATTTGCGCGCTGGTGTGTGCAGCAACTGGGCACATGGACTTTCACACTATGATCAATGCGGGCGAAATGTATGAAGAGGCAGCGACAAGCTCACGTTTTAGCTCTGGAATATGATAGAATATTTTATGACAGAGGCAGTCGAGCACCTTTCCGTCTAATTGCTAAGTAAGGTAGTTTGAGATAATGCCCGATTGCTCAGACGCTTCCGTTGCGGGCGTACTAGTGCAAAATACAAAGGGCACATTGATTTTGAATTGATTTAAGCGAAAAGGATAGAGTAGAACAGGGATCCCAAATACATAAGCCACATTCGAGTTCTGACCTGACGAGAATTCTGTAAAGAGTTAGTTTTAAAAATTTTTAAATTCAATTCTGGAGTTTTGCGTGCCAAAATTACGATTTCATTATGGAGCATGCCGTCGTGAGGGACTGCGGATTAATTTTGACCACCTCGGGTTCTTTAACGTGCGCCCAATGCACGGTATACGGCAGGTTTTGCATTTCGCCCCCATTGAAATGCCCTGGGCAAAGGCGCTACTAAGCCATTTGGCTTAGTAGCGCTTAGTAGCGTATGTGTTAAGCACATACGGGTAAAGGTCCGAGAGGCCACCTGAGCGTGATATTCTCACAGACTTGCATTTACTAATATTGAGTGTCATCGGCCATTTGGCACACCAATGTGATACATTGTTAACATCGGTTTGAAGGAAGACATTATCGCATTAAGACATTCTCCTGTTATGCAGGAGCTCTCCCACTCGTCCGGAAAACGGCTTCAATGGGTAATAGTTAGGTGTATCTGAGTATGGTTGGGCGTTCGTCGGGAAACTTCCGATTTATTAGTAATTACAGAAGCACGTCACCCTCCATTTACTGTCATGAGGACAATCGAAGGCTGTAGACACCTGTTTCGTGTTTCGGCGCAGCATGAGACGCAGCCACTATAGTTATAGCGCTTAATGACGGAGACGAAGACTCGTGTTAACAGTATGACTCAGACACATAAATATCTATTGCCAAAACATTAATTTTTGAGTGTCGTGGTCTCACAGCCTCCATGGCGACTCACAGATGCTAAAATAGAGCGACTATTTCCCCCAAAGAAAGCATGTTCATGGTTGCGGCACAGTAACTGGCATTATATTAAATATATTCAGAATCAGAAAGTGGTTTCGGCACGTAAAACCCCATAATTTACTTTTAAGAGAACTACAAATCGCGGCGCCTGACTACATAACTAACCCATAACTACTCGTAACTGAGCAGGGTTCTGGGTTTGGGAGATTCGGTATAGCATGATTTCGCGATACAGAGCGAAACACAACTAGGCACGAACGAATAAGTCGGATACACGAAGCGCTATATCGCTGTAGTGTTCCGCGCAGCATCGTGAAGTCGCGCCGCACGAACTCTCCCGCACCTTCACCAGGTTCAACACCCCTTCGGGTGTCCTGTTTATTTTTTCGTGTTGACTCGTTTTCAGCACTGAATAGCAATGTCATACATATAACTATAGGTTCATTTCAAATAAACGAAGTGCGCCCGCATATTATTTATGCTTCCAGTCGTCAAAGGACCAATTTCACAGCATTTCTTTTTTCGCACGTCTGCTGCAGAGGAGGCTGGTTGGCGGTTTTGCTGCTTTTAGCGGCCACGTGGGCGACTATATCGCTGCAAGTGTTTGGCTTCTCAAAAGAGGCGGTTTGCTATTCCTTCCTTCTTATCCTACATTTCTGCACGTTGAAAATAAGTGAACCTCCTCAAATGTGCAATAGCTTCGTGCGGCAAGAACGCAGGTAAAAACCACCGGTTAAACCCGCAATGTGACCATAGCCGCGGCGTCCAACTCAAGGTTGTCTCCTGCGAGTGCGCTGAGGCGAGGAGGTCGAGTGCAGCTGAGGCAAAGACGCGAGCAGAAACCACGCGCATGCGGATAAAATCGATCTGTTTTGGGCCGACTTGCTTAGAGACAAGGCACTAGCCTCGGTACATCAAAATGATTATGCGTGCTTGGCGTACATCTTGCCGCGTGAGTATACAATGCAGTTCTACGCGGGCACCATAGTATGACGGTCACGACGCGTACAAAGTTCTAAAATCAGTTTAACGTCCAATCCAAAAACAAAAAAAATATGTATCGAGGAAGCCTGTTTTATGAGTACAATAAATTCCCGAGTGAGAGCCTGCTATATAGCCATGCCTTTCCCGTCGTGGGGAGCCAGCAGTACGGAGCGCATCTTATCGTAAAAAAGGAACACAGACTACTACGCTGCTTTTATTATTTGTTGTCAGATATATGGCTGATGTTCTGTTTGCCAGCCATCACTTGTGCGGTTACTACGCTTCTTGCTTATCAGCTCCTGGGCGAATATCCGCGCGCATAGCGCACAGCGGCCGAGGATTGCAAGTTAAAGAAAAAAGAAAGAACACTTTCCGTTATATTTTTGGAGGGGGCGAGGGGGGTATTGAGAGCAACGCAGTTAAAATTTTAATTAACTGATAGGGTTTATTTTCCCAAAGCAATTCTTGAGCTATAACAGACACCGTAATCGGAATATTTTAAATCGTTGAGGACCATCAGGCGTTCATAACGTGCACCCAAAAACGACACAAGCGCGTTTCTGTATTCTGCTCCATTCGTGACGGGATGCCCGCGACCGCGTGCTTAGCAGCGGGATACGATAGCCAATAAACCACCGCTGTAGGTCCGATGCGCAGTAATTGTGTGCCAGATAATGCCCACAAATAATACCCCTTAGATGACCTGTTGCAACTCCCAAATTAAGGTCAGCCTTGCTCGAGGCAGTTTCCTTTACTAAGGATCGTGATATTACCACAATATTCATCGTATTCATCGCTAAGGTTTACGGCGCTTGCAGAGGGCATCAACGTTCTGCGCTGTTGTCAAATCTACGAGGTAGGCTTTAGGGGATGTACAAAATTTCTATTTTAAAAGCTGTAGGACTAGTTATGGAAACCGGTGCTATCAACAAGAGTGTGAGGTCTCAGAATCTGTGCAGAAACATTTTTACGCGCTCAGAAGTGGCTTTTCTTGCGTGCTCAGGGCCGCCCTTTGAGAAGATAAAGGATGTCTCCAAGGTGCACTGCGCTCTCAAAAACGTCATGCGTCGGTCATTGTAACCTACAGTTGAAGACGCTCGCTGGTGTAGGGTGTTTACGTATGTTTAGTTTCAATAGTCAATCAATAAATCAATTATTTACTTTCCCCAGCCGCAACCCTGAGGTTTGAGTGCTGGCCCATGCATATGCAAAAACAAAAAAAACCAACCGAAGAACTACTGGGAATACAGGTAAAAAGAAATTCGCCAACGATTATGATACTCCCTAATCTCAAATTTCAGCGCAGCTCTTTTCATTTCGCCACCTTATAGCTATCATCGCTGCAGGGAGAGAGAGAGAGAGAGAGAGAGAGAGTGTGTGTGTGTGTGTGTGTGTGTGTGTGTGTGTGTGCGTACGTGCGTGTGTGCGTGCGTGTGTGCGCGTGCGTGCGTGTGCGTGTGTGTGTGCGTGTGTGTGTGTGTGCGTGTGCGTGTGTGCGTGCGCGTGTGCATGCGTGTGTGCGCGTGCGTGCGTGTGCGTGTGTGTGTGCGTGTGTGTGTGTGTGTGTGTGTGTGTGTGTGTGTGTGTGTGTGTGTGTGTGTGTGTGTGTGTGTGTGTTATAGCGTTGTGGTGCCGAGCTCTAGGTCGCGGGTTCAATCCTGGCCTCGACGGCCGAACTTAGAGAGGGGGAAAGGCAGGAACGCCCGTGTACCGTGCGTTGGGTGCACGACAAAGCACCCCAGATGGTCGAAAATAATCAGGAGTTTCCCAGCACGGCCTGCCTCATAATCAGGTCGTGGTGTGACGTAAAACACCAGAATATAATTTTCTTTACAAAAGGGACATTTTGGTTACTTTCTAGGATCATACGAGCCTGAAAAAAGTAGCAAAATGTAGGGCCCAACATGGGAGATTTAGTTGCAGAGTCTACGTAAAATCAATGGTGCACGTAATTACCGCCAATATAGTCGAAAATCAGCCATATTCCACTATAGACGGCAGTATCTCATTAGCCGAGATTGTCCAGGCACGCGCACAAGCCACAAGACTTATGCGGACTGGAACGTATTTCTGTATATTTGTTTGTGGCCGAAATAGGTGAACATTTCATCTCCGAGATCGGCCCACCTGGCTTCTCGTTCAAAAAGAAAGAGGAGTCAACCAAAGTCGATGCGAAAGAAGACAACGTCGACGTACATGCGCGTAGGAAAAGCGAATGAAAGAAACTCAACATAAATAAAAAATAGAGGTTCCGGAACAAAATGTGTTACTACTAGGGCCATATGACAGGTAATCAATAACTTTCACGCGAGCACGGAGCATCCCGGATTTACCCGCACGCCCCACACTTTCGCCGCGCGCGTCGAGTTTGCGTGCTTTTGAAAACAAAGTCGTCTTTGCTAAATTGACACAGGTTTGGCGTATCTGGGATCTGGCTATCTTGTAAGCTTGCTCCAGAAAAAAAGGGTCAGCCAAGTGTCGACGCTAAATAAGACAAGGTCGACATAATTACGTGTGAAATACGATATAAATAGGCTACGAAATGAGTGAATTACGAACACGAAAAAGGCACAGCAAGACACGAATAGACGAGGCAACCTAAAGTTTGCCCGTGCTGCACCAGCGCCGAATGCTCCCCTAGCGGACCGATGGAAGTTTCGAGGGTCGTCGCTGCGCTAGCGCGTGCCCGTGTTCTGTACGGCGGGAGCGCTCGTGCGCGTGGTTTTTGCGATGCCGAGTGCGACCTCATCAGCCAGGAAAGGTGGCACGCAATACTGATGTGTTGTCGATTGCCACAGCAGCCTCAAAAACACGAAAGGTCCTACGCCGCCCGTGCAGTTCTACAGATTTCCTGGGAAGTGGTACGAGAAGGACAGACGACAAGCATGGATAACTGCAGTGCGCGGCCGAGTCAAGTAAGTCTCATACTTTCGCATTCGCGTGTAATATCTTGAAAGCGGAATAGTCATATGCCTGTTTTTAGTGCACGGCCGTTTGTTTAGTCGTGTCGCGTTGTTGAATTGTGGTGGCATCCACCGTTTGTTAGCGTAAATGCATGCGTGTTGCGCCGCTAAGCTCTACGACGCGTGCTCGATTCCCAGCCACGGCGGCCGCTATTCGATAGGGCCAAAATGCAAGAACACCCTTGTTACCGTGTGCTTTGATTTTTGTGCACGTTAAAGAACCCCCAGAGGTTAAAATATTCCTGAGACTCCCCATTACAGCGGGCCTCATAATGATTTCGTGGTTTTTGCATGGTTTTGGCACTTAGAACCCCCGAATTTATTTGATTGCACTGCGCTTTCCCTCGCGATCGGCATGGACGAGCTCAAGAGAATTATTTCCCTTTTCCAAACGCTACAACTTAAATTACTAATTGTGCAGGTAACGAAAGGGGCCGCGCGCTACTTTTGTGTGGTAGCAAACCGTATTTAATGCAAGCCGCGGTCGTCGCGTGCGTCGGGAAGCGGCAGATCGGAAAGCAGCCGCTCGAGACGTGCGCGTTATGTTTGTTGTTTGCCCATGCTTTCTAAGTATCTAAGTGTGCAAGTATCATAACTTGTAGTGGTACTACTCTTGTAGAATAATATATGCACACAATCACAGGAACGTTACCTTTGCAAACATATTATTGGGAGTAATTTAATCGCCACAATAAATAGGCACACACACTGTTTCATTTATATGCGATGCAGATGGAAGCGGCGCCAAACAGACCAATGGCAATCACAACAGTCTTCTCAGCAGTCAGCACCACCGGGACATGTGCTTTCGTACTGCAGCGACACAGCTCTTGAGCAGCAGCAAGACACGTGTGAAACAGACTCCAGAACATGCCTTTGTGAAGTGACGGAACCGTCAAGAAGCAGCCCAATGGTTCTGCAGTCATCGAGTAGTATGACAACAAAGTTCCTGGTGCCAGTGTGACTTATGTTGTAATTGAAATAAAAGTGGCTAAATTTCTGAACATGGTGCGTACCTCTAACTCGACGTCATCTACGATCTTGTCGGACACCTGTGACACGATCTTGGCTTTCACTATCACATCACCGTCCACAATTTGTTCAACGCCGTACACGTTCGGAAGCAGACGCTCCCCTATCGTGAGGTTGCCGCCACGAAAAAAAGCTGTCGGCGTCGGCAACCTTCTTGAAACCACACGGCAATCTTTGCATCGCTGTTGCGCAAGCAGGCGATCTGCCCCCGTCGAAAACGGAGCGCCGTGAGAACAAGCAGCGAAGAAAAGCGCGGACGGCACAACGTAAACAAAGCGGAGACTACGCCACGACTCGACCGCGCTGCTTGGCGTTTCCACATTAGGGCACTGTCAGGAGGCGCAGTAGCGCCGCCTGGCCATGGTTTTCTTGTCTATAGAGCTATAAACATATACTCATCAGCTCATTTGAGCTATTATGTACGACGACCTTGCCTTCTTTAGCGTCGACACTTGGTCGAGCCTTTGTGTTTTCTGTACCATGTCATCAACTTGCCTGCCCTATTTTGCCCCCTCTGCATAATAAACTGCCGGTGAGCAGATCACTTTCGGCACAGGATTTCAATTGTCAAAACACACGGCCACACTGCTCGAAAAACGCGCACGGCCTGCTGCAGGCAGCAGAAAGCGCGCAGCAAAAATAGACAAGCGGGCAACATTTTTTTGCAGCGGAGCAAGCGTCGCTCGGAGCCAGCACGCTGTTCGCCATCGAAACCGATGAGGAGTGGCCGATTCATTCCCGTGAGCCCGCCTGGAACTGCCACCCCCATCTCAGCATCGCTTATCGCAGCTTCAGTGATTCCAGCCGGGAGCGAATCTACCAAGCGCTAGCCGTGGCGGCAAGACGCCCGCAAGTGTGGTCATGCCAATGCTGGCGCGTTCTGCCGCAAGCGTCTTTCCGCATGCGGTATTCCACTAGGGGGGCCGATCCTTTAGGGCGACAACCCATGCCCACAGTTTCACAATTGAAACATATCTCGGACCCTTTACAGGTGGAGACTTTGGAAATTGCCTGAAACTTCAGCGTTCCGGCCTTCCCAGTGTATTCTCCTCTTTCGCGGCGTCTCTACTTTTTTTTTTTGCGGTCACCCTTTTTACTTGTGTTCCCTCTGTGCTATTTAACATTAGTGTTTCTTTTTTAATTATTCATGTGTAACGTAGGAGGCTCCGACACACACTGTGAAGGCAGATAGTTGGGCCAATCGTCTCATATTTCGCAGCCTATAAAGAAGAAAGGTGGGCTCGTTGGTTTCTGCAGTTTGCATTCATATTGGCTGCGCAAATTAAAGAGGACACGCAGACAAAAAAAAATGCATGTGCCGCTTCGTCGAAGCATCCCGTACGCTGAAGAAATGTTAAACGCCGCAGTCCTTGCTTTTTTTTCTCAAATCTTGCCGGCTCACATCCTACGCCCTTAATCATTGTCATCGCTGTGTTTCTCGCCACTAATGAATTAACGCTGTGAGAAGTTGATCACCACCAAGCTGCTGTTTTTCGTCGCCATACTTCGTCCGTCTAAATGTGCCATGTGCCATTGTAACTAGCAGTACAGCTATTTCCTTGGGAAGCGTGCTCGCATTGATGAAACCGCCGCTTTATGTCAGTAGAAAGACGGTATTTAAGCCGGAAGTTCGGAGTTCGATTCCCGTCTTGACCATCTGTGCACAGCTACAAACTACTGTGTTTTCGACACACTCTGTACTGTAACAAAATAAAGGAACACGTCAGAGCAATGACGCTTGCTTTTGCATCATTGCTAAGCGCTAGCTTGGGTGTTACAGAATCGTAACTCAAGCTTGGTAAAGCTCCCATTATGATATTCCTCTGAATAATGCATGGGCAAGCAAAAGTTATAAAGAAGAATAAACAATGGGCCGGAGACTGGCGTCGAAACGCTATCTGTCGTGCATATATAACCTTAAAGGCAACGAATTAGAACTTAGGGGAGAAAAGACATTCTACACGCCAGGCGGCACATCACGCATGCAGAGGGGTACGGTTATCCTAAGCGGAATAGTGGGTTCGAACGCTTCCCGAGTTTGAATTACGGGACTCTAGGATGGTCGTCCTATATAGTGCAAATGCGATGAGACAGTAGTGAATGAACTTGAATTTAGCAGTGGATATATAGAGCTTGGGGTCCACGTTTCAACTTCATTCAAACAGAACCGCTATAATGTTCATGTACACCGTGATCACCTTTAAGTTTTACGGAATTTCGAAAGATCGCCTGTGGCAGATAGCATAATTCATGTCATTGAGCTGGATTATTCAAAACGGCAGACATTATTATCACTAGAAATCGAAATTCATATCCAACTAAATAACAAAAATACCTAATTAAGATATAATTAATTACTTTATGGCACATATTGCAATTTACCGATTCTAGCCGGTGAAGTTGCAAGACGTAGCCACTTGAAGTTAATTTCCAGGATCGCAAGGCTTCGCATATATAATTTCCCAAAGTTTGCGACGAAATACATGGGTGTTCCAGCTACTTTTGTGCTTCAATGCATAATAGAGCACTCTGTTAATAAAGTAAAGGCAACAACAGTGCATTTTTGCGGTGAGTTTGGTTCCGCATATCTCCAAACTGGTGTCATTCTGGAAATTCATTCCATGTGGACACGCCTTGCAAACGCACTGGCTACAATTCATAAATTGTTATATGTACTAGAAACTAATTAATTAAGATGATTCTCAGTGAGTTTCTGTTAATTATTTGAATATATGTTCCAATTTTTCATGCATGTAATGTCCGCCTCTCGGAATAATCCAGCTCAAGAACAAGAATAGAACTCTACCTCTTTGCGAACAGCTTGACGTCACTGCAAGTGCCCCTCCCATCTGTCGCACATTAGAACTGGTCGCTCGTTGGGGCCCGTTCTCTCGGCGTAACAGCGCTGCTTGTGTATAAATTGCCGCGATCGTAATTCCGGCATATTGCTATTTTTTGAAGTGACAGTATCTAGGAACTGTGCTCAAAAAGTATAATCACCCAGTTTTACCTGCACAACAACGTACCTTTGTTGCCGAGCGCATGGTTTTCTTAAGTCAGCATGTAATGATTTCGTATGATTGTGCCTCTCTCGTAAATCAAACAGCCACAAAAATTTATTACTCCTCGAAAGCGAGCATTTTAGCCCACATGACCACATTTTCACGGTTCTAAAATTATACTTCGCTTAAATGACTGATCTTCAGACAAAACATGCGTATTGCATTGTCGTGAAGGTACTCATTGGCACCCCATTTAGACTGTGGCTTTAAACGATATGCAAGATGAACTTCGTCTACAACTATCAACCATACCCATGACGGCGGCTCAGTGGAGCCGCCAAGCAGCGGCGCTTCAATTCAGATCAGGGAGGAATGCAGATAACCTTGTTAGCATGCTCTATAGGAGCACGGTGTTAGATATGGAGCTGTTTCCTGCGATTACTTCGAGTTCCCCAGACCACATCGGATCGCAGCACAGCTAATTGAGGAATGCCGAAGCAGGAAAGCACATTCCAGAGGAGCGGCCGAGCAAACAAGTTTAAGGCAACAAGTTCACGTGCCAACAAGTTCGTGCGCCGCCGGGATTAGCAGGTGGGCATCCGACAATGGAGCATGAGCAGCCCTCCCCTTCTCCTCGTTAGAAGTGCATTGCCAGTCTGCGAGGCAAGACCACAGAGAGCCGCCAGGTGTGACATTGCGACACGGGCGCCTACCATTGGCTGAAAGTGGCGTCATCGGAGCGGACTCTCCCATTGGTCAAACATGACGTGACTTACAGTGCTCGAAGGGTTTATAAGAAGCCTTCCAGAGAGACCTGAGCATTCTGGGACATTCCCTGATTCCCTGATTCACCTCTCTCGAACTTCTTGCCGCGGGCCGCAGCGTCCGAGTTGCTGCCGGCCCGTAATGTCTGTACGAATGTTAATTGACGCTCACGTACCCTGTATATAATGTAGAATAAATACTCCCAAGTTTGGGTTTTCATCCCGAAGTCCGTCCTCCAACCCCTACATCTGGTTGGCAGCGGTGGGATCGCCTCCGAACGCATCAGCTGGTGGCAGCGCTACGGATAAACCTTCGTCGAGAGAGATCCTAAGGAACCGGGAAGAGCGAAGAAGAGAGAGCCTTCGTCGAAAGAGGTCCGAAGAAACTGGGAGTAGCGAAGAAGGAGCGAGCCTTCGACCCAGGGAGTCCGGAGGAACCGGGAACAGCGGACGAAAGAACCGGATGGCAGGGTGCTGCAACCGTAAGTGAGCGCGTGGTTTTTTTCCTTATGATTCGCCACACTCAAAGGTTGTGTGTTCAAATTTGATAGTTCTGGGAATCGGGAGTTTGATGCATTGTGTGTTTGCACAAATTAATTAAGGAAAACAGTTTTAACCACCTGTCGGGGCAGCTGCCATGGATCTTAGAAGGTTGACGAGGTTAGACTTGTTGTTGGTGTGCGACGATTTGGGAGTTGAGGCGGACGAACGGATGGAAACGCCAGCTATCATAAAGGCGATTCAAGATAGTGGCAATGATGATGAAAGCATTAAGCTTGCTTGGGAAGTGATACAGGAGCCACGGGAGCGTCAGCGTCGTGTACGTTTGCGAAAGCGTCGGGAACTTAGGAGTGAGCGTCAGCGTGAAGAACGCGAGAATGAACGGAAGCAGGAGCTTCAAGAACTTACTCTTAGGTATGAGCGTCACGAACATGAGAATGAACGCAAACGGGAGTATCAGGAACGTGAGCGACAGCAAAAGTATGAGAGAGAGAAGGCAGCACTGATCAAAGAGATACAGCATTGTGATCAGTTATTGGCACAGAGACAACGGCTGTCTGAGAATTCGGCAGGTAGTACAGAGCGAAAGAATGAGGAAGTGTCTAGCGGACTTTCGCCAAAAGCCGACGAGAAGAGTAGTGCCTGTGAGATTGGCTGCCGATTCATAAGTGAAGGGAAACAGCTAGCTGCTAACGATGCCTTAGTGGCAACAGAGGCCGTTAAAGGCCGCAAGGAGAGCGACGAGGTGCTGTGCCAACAGATGACTGTGGAGACAGCTAGGCCAGCTGCGAACAAATTGGCACAGTTACCGCGTGTGTGCGTCGCAGGTAATGTTAGCGAGGTTGCTAGCGAAGAAAAGGGTACTTCTGACCCGACAGAAGCGAGCACCCATGTCAGGCCAGAGGTGCGTGCAGAAGTGAAGTGCGAGCTGGACGATGCAGTTGAGAATAGTTCTCGGGATGGCGAGCTCCGTAGCTCACGAGAGAACAACTGCATTGTTCAGGGATCGGTGCGGCTCTCCGCCAGTCTAGATAGCCTAGATAGGGATGATTCCGTTATTAATCATTCGGACTGTGCGCGTGAGACAGCGATCGATACCGACGGGCTGTGTGCCGATTCACAGCGTGAGCTGGGCAATGTAGTAGAGGGCAGTTCGCAAGAGTGCGAGTTGTCTAATTCGAGTAAAGCCTGCTGCATTGTGCCAGAGTCGGTTGAGCTGTCCGCCAGTCGAGGCAGAGAGAATGTTGATTTAAATGAAAATCAATTAGGCTGTGCGGGTAAGAGACCGATCCGGGCCGACGAAACGTGTACCGGCCAGCACGAGGCACGAGAAGGCGACATGAAAGTGAGTGCGAAGAGAAAGCGCCGTAAAAAGAAGCGCGGTAAAGACCGAAAGTCGGTAATTAATGTAGCGCCGCCAAAAATGGCGAGAAACCCAAAAGGGCAGGGCGCGAGGAAGAAGGTGCGGTCGTCTAGGACGATGTTGACGCATCCAGAACGTTCGAGCCACCGGTCAAAGGGGGACCGCGAAGAATGTTCTGCACGGACGCGGACAGAGGGCACGAGGCTGTTAAACTCCTCGTCGTTCCGTAGTTCTTTTCATAGCTCAGCGTGCAGTTCGAAGAAACGCAAGGTGGCAGGACGAGACCAGGTGGGGAGTAGCGACGCGGTCAATCGAGTTCGTGTTGAAAGCGGGGCGCGAGGACGCAAATTGGCAGGAGACCGTAACGTCTTGGGGGAGCTGATAGTGAATCAGCCCTTTTGTGTTTCCTCGGCAGCCAGAGTAGTTCTCAAGCCGCGACCAGCTCGGGGACGGCTCAGAGTATGAGTCAGACATAAGCGTTTGAAAAGGGAGGCCAAGAGAGCCTCCGTAGAAGTAAAAAGTGTTCTTTTGTTTTATTTTTGAGCATCGGAAAGTTTTCGCGATTTGAGACAAGGATTTCTTTCAATATGTAAGGTTTGAGCTTTGTTTGTGTTTTCGTTCGAGAAGCTCGAGATTTGAAAGATGCGTTTTAAGTAAACATGTAGTCTCGCGAGATGTTCATTAATAAGTAGATAGGCTTTTTTTGTGTGTGTGAGTAACCTGAGGGTCAAGGTTATTGTTGAGAGGCCTATCGTAACACGCGTGTGTGTTATTTAACCTTCGTTCTTTTTAAGTGTTTTTGGATTTTCTAAGGTTAAGCGCGTAGATTTTCAGTGAGTGCATGATTTGCACGGAGAAGCGTTCTTAGTTCCATTAGCGCGTGTCCTGTGTGGACGGAAGGAAGCAGAATTTATGACTGGGTTGCTCGTGTGTGTTGAGGGCAGCCGTATTCCGACTTCTTTAGTGAGCGTGCGTGGAAGAGTTAGTAGAAGACGCATCATTTTAAGAGTTCTGCGGAGTGTGTAAGTCCCGCAAGTTTAATTGTTCGTTTATGTCACGTGTCCTGTAGGACTTTCAGGAAAGAAACGTGAGTAAGCGTAATGAAGAGTTTGCCTACGACACAAGTATGCGTTCTGAATAGTGACCACAAGGCTAGTGCGCTTGTGATTACGTACTTGTGAGGTTGACCAGATTGTGCAGTGGCACCAATACGTGCGAGAAGCACGCCACTGCGATAGATTGGAAACATGCTGTTCGTGTAGTTAGGCCACTTAAGTTATGTTCGGCTGTTTTCATTTGTTGTTTGCATCGTCAACGACCCTTTTGTTTTGCAACAACAATAGTACTCTGGTCTTGTCGGCATTCGAGGAGAAATGGATGGCTGTTTGGAAGGGTGGTTACAACTGTTTTGTCGAAATTGGGGAACTAAAAGATCAGGGTTGATTTTGACTCAGTAATAGCCTGGCGAGTCAGGGGTGAAGAGCCTGCGCTTACACGTGGGGCAGCGCTGTGTTGTTTTGTTTGTTTGACGTCTGTTCTCCAGGGCCCAGGATCCCGAGGGTTGTCAAACGAGGCTCGACCCCAGTACCCTGCAGCTTCTTTCAGCGTTCCTCATGGCCAGTGAATTGAGTTCACCGGCCATTCAGAACAACCGCGGCGAGGACGAGCTGTTAGATATGGAGCTGTTTCCTGCGATTACTTCGAGTTCCCCAGACCACATCGGATCGCAGCACAGCTAATTGAGGAATGCCGAAGCAGGAAAGCACATTCCAGAGGAGCGGCCGAGCAAACAAGTTTAAGGCAACAAGTTCACGTGCCAACAAGTTCGTGCGCCGCCGGGATTAGCAGGTGGACATCCGACAATGGAGCATGAGCAGCCCTCCCCTTCTCCTCGTTAGAAGTGCATTGCCAGTCTGCGAGGCAAGACCACAGAGAGCCGCCAGGTGTGACACCGCGACACGGGCGCCTACCATTGGCTGAAAGTGGCGTCATCGGAGCGGACTCTCCCATTGGTCAAACATGACGTGACTTACAGTGCTCGAAGGGTTTATAAGAAGCCTTCCAGAGAGACCTGAGCATTCTGGGACATTCCCTGATTCCCTGATTCACCTCACTCGAACTTCTTGCCGCGGGCCGCAGCGTCCGAGTTGCTGCCGGCCCGTAATGACTGTACGACTGTTACTTGTCGCTCACCTCCCTGTAAATAATGTAAAATAAATACTCCCAAGTTTGGTTTTCATCCCGAAGTCCGTCCTTCAACCCCTACAACGGCAAGACACCTCACGTGGTCAAAATTAATCCGGAGCCTTTCCTTACACTGTCCCCGTAAGCTGTCACTGCACCTTCAACGGAACTTGAGCTTGGCATTACAGCACATTCTCGGCCCATGGCAAAGCGCCACCTGTGCGTTACTCGCCACAAGGGCACTGCTGACGTTCTTGCGGCCACGAGCCTTAACGAAACCTTGTAAATATATCTATA